>NC_041389.1:457470557-457512838 GCF_002162155.2 Triticum dicoccoides
ACACACTACACACACACACACTACACACACACATTAGTTTGTTTGTTATAAATTTTTCTGTTTTTTAGTTATAGAAATGTTAGAGATTATTCTGTTTTTTAGTTATATAAATATTAGAAATGTTAGTTATATAGAAATGTTATAAATGTTTTCTGTTTTTTAGTTATAGAAATGTTAGCAATTTTTCTATTTTTAGTTATATAAATATTAGAATTGTTATGGAAATGTTAGTTATGTAATCAGGAAATTTTAGAATTAGTTTTAGTTAGATGAATTAGATTAATGTCAAATTGTTAGAATTTGCATATATATAGAATTTTAGTTATCACAATCCAATCATTTAAAAAATGTTACTTTTTGCGGGCATATAGTATTTGTTCTCGACGATATGCCCGGCCCGCATCCTCGCCGTCGACCCGTTCGCGACGACGTCCTGCTTCAGGGGACCCATGTTCGGGACTGGGCTCCGCCGGGCTGGCACTGGGAGGTGCTACCTGGAGGGGCGCGCCGCTTGGTGAGGAACCCGACCTCGGGTCCCGTCCTCGACCCTGATCTTCTTTGGTGGCGTTCGCGTGGGCCACATTCGATGCAGAGGCAGCCGGCCCCGCCGGAGGTGGTGCGTCGCCGTGTTAGGGAGGAAGATGAGCACGTCCATCGCTACATGGCTGCTATGGACGACGTTAGGTTCTCCACTACTTGGCGGGTTCTTTGGGCAGATGACCGGAGATATGATCCTGTGATGGTTCCTTCTCTTTGGGTGTGCACTGCCCGCGCCCCAGGAACCGCGAGTGGCGCCCTAGAGTCTTCTGTAGTACTCGATCTTTATTAGGTACCTAGCCAGTGATGTATTTGATATATAATATTCGAGATGATGTATTCGAGATTATATATATTAAGACGATGATGTATTCGAGATTATATATTCGAGACGATGTATTCGAGATTTAGTTTTTCCTTATTGATTAATTGCATCCATGCATTGTAATTTGAATACTAAATTGTTTTATATTTCTTCTGTATTAGTAAAGTAAAATCTATGGCGGACAATACCGGCAGAGATAGAGAAGAGGAATTGTTCGACATCATACGCAGCCCTCACAGGCTAGATGATCTGAATGAAGCAGATGACGGCTCCCAATATCTGAACAATACCGGAGAGGGTGATGAAAAGATATTCGATCTCGACGACCGAGCTGATGAAGTCATGAACTATGATTATGATTATGATGACACAGACAATGTTTGTGATGACACAGACAATGCTGATCTTCAAATAACAAAGACTACCAGCGAGGTATATTTATATAAGCATGCATCATGGTGATCATCACATGTGTTTTTATTGAAGTTATATTAACGAATCGATCTTTCTTCTTTCAGCCCTCCGGATCGAGCAAATCTGCTTCTACAGACAGCAAGACAAAGCAAGGCCCGAGCAGATTGTCGAAGGATGGTGTAAAGTACCACATCGAATCCATCAAACTTAGTGGCGAACCCCTCACGCCTAAGAACGTTGCGGACAAGTGGACTTGTCAGTGCGGAGTTCTTGTGAAGGACAAACTCCCGATCTCCATTCAAGAATGGAAATAGCCAAAGACTAAACGTCCAGGTGTTACTTGGGTCGACGACAGAGCCAAAAAAGACCTTTTGAAATCTCTGATGGAACATTTCACCCTACCAGATCATTTCACTGAAGCAGATGTGGAGAAAGTCAAGGCCGCTACTCTTAAGAAGATGGCAATTGCATTCCACACCCACAAGAAAACTGTATGGGCCAACTACCTCACTAATGAAAGGAAGACTCCAGATTTCAAGGGAACACTAGAGAAGCAAAGAGAACACTGGGATGATTTCGTGACCTTCAAGGGTTCAAAATTATCTAAGGAACAGTCGATGAAAAACAAGGCAAATGCCGCAAGAAAGACGCAGTTCCATAGGCTGGGTCCAGGTGGCTATGCGGTGGGATTGCCTAAGTGGGATCAGTATGAGCAAGAGATGGAGGATGCAGGGGTCACTCCGGTTACTAGGAACTGGCCCCCCAGGTGCAGAACTTGGTTCTATACGCATGGGGGAGTGTTGGACCCGAAGACAGGCGAAGTTTCGCGGAAGGCAAGTCTAAAAGGAGCCGAACAAAAGATAATTGACGCAATAGAAGAAGCTCGAAGGGGGGTGTTCACGCCCAACAGAGAGAACGACGAGCTTACGCGCGCCCTGGGAAATCCTGAACATCCGGGAAGAACACGAGGCATGGGCGTTATTCCCTGGTATGAGGGCTTTTCAGAATGGAACGAGGACTACAGGACCCGTGCAAGAAGGAAGATGGAGGAGGAGAAGAAAAGGAAGCTGGAGGAGGAGCAGAGGAAGCAGGACGCAGAACGCCTTCAAGGCCTAGAAGCAAGGCACGCGGACCTGACACTCAAATTCCAGCAGCAGCAACAGCAGATCGACTCACTTAGCCAGGAAAGGGGGTCTCAGTAGCGGCAGCATCAAGCGGATGATTGTCCAGCATTGGATAGCACCGTCCCATCCATGCCGAGAAGCAGCGTTGGTTCTGCCCCGAGCGACACACTGCTGGATACATACCATGTGGATGACATCATAGAGAACACTAACTGTGAGCTACACTCCAAAATGAAGAACATATCCATGAAGGTGGCGGACGGCGTTGCTTTTCCAGTTACCCCCGAAGCAACCTACCATTGCATCCCGATTCCAGAGGGCTATGCTTGTGTCATGGTTGATGAAGTGGTGGACCCATATTCGGGGCTAACGCTTGACATTCCTGGAGGTGAAGACGAGCGCACACTGGGAGAGGCCATACATCGTATCATCCTATGGAGAAAGGATTGCATCATCTTTCGAAGTCCACCGACACCGCGTCGTCTGCCGACTCCTCCTCGAAGTCCGCCACCGAGTCAGCAGACTCCCGCTCCTCCAAGTCCACGAATGCGTGAGACGACTTCTCCTTGAAGTCTGCCACCTCCTCCAAGTCCCGGAACGCGTGAGCTGACTCCTCCGGTTTCAAGTCCAGCATAGCGTCATGCCACTTCTCCGGTTTCAAGTCCGGCACCGTGTCAGGCCACACCTCCTGCTTCAAGTCCGGCACATCGTCAGGCCACTTCTCCTGGTCCAACTCCATGTCAGCCGTCTCCGCCGTCTCAGCAATCGCAGAAGAGACATGCCGCAGCTTTGGTGCGTAGCGGTACGAGTCGAGGTAGTTCAGGAAGTACAGGCGGAGACAAGCGATATAGATATGGTCCAAGCCTCGCTCCTCTTCCTCAGAGGCCTTACGACATGACTAAGGAGAAAAACACAGCCATAGTGCAAGCCCAAGTGGACGCCCATTTTGGACCGAAACCGGCACCGCCGCCAAAGGAGAAAGTGCCTGAGAAAGTAATTGACCACTTCATTCGTATGGCTAGAGAACCAGCTCCCAAGCCTGTTGACTCGGACTATGAGCGCCAAATAAGGAAACTACATCGAGAACGGCTAAAGAAGGAAGCGAGCTCGAGCTCGAGCCAACAAGCAGCTGGCAAAAAATGCGGGAAAATCATTCCCCAGTTGGGAGAACAGGCGGTGCAAGCGATCCCCCCGCTTGTTGTGCCAACAACACATGAGAGGAGTAGTACGCGCACCAAATATTATTGTGGGCAAACCGTTAGCGTTCCCCAGCATGGCGATGTGGTAATAACAGAGGATCATATAATGCAAGCTTAAATGCTCAATATCTCTGTTGGACAACTCCTCGAAATCGAGCCCATGCCTACGCTTAAAAATCGGAAATAGCATGGAAATATGTCCGGGGCAAACCTTTGGTCCATCCAGACAAGGTCAAGGACCTCCCAACAAGAATGTATCAATTGCATCAATGGTACATGAACATTACCAAGATTTCCAATCGAGAGTCCCTCATGGTGAATGTCAAGCATGAGCATTATTACCATGAGAAAGCTCTGGCCATTGAGTATCCAGAACTATTTCATTTATACAATCAAGACGCACTCGACAAGTCTATCGTCAATTGCTATTATCTGTAAGTGATTTCTTTCTGTAATTTAAGTCTCAAGCTAGTTATGTAGTGATAATTTTGATCAATCATTACATGTAATTATTCTCACTATATTCTTTTTCTGTGGTATTATATGCAGGATGAAGATGTATGAAATGAAAAAAGCTGGACGCTATGGCGTTGGGTTCATTGACCCAAATACAATTAATCAGGACATATGGCAGATTGAACATTGTCAAGATGCTGTAGAGGAAAGCATGCTAGAGTTCTTGAAGCGCCTCAATAGCAATGAAGATATACTACTTCCTTACAACTTCCCGTGAGTCACACTGTCTTGTACTACAAATTCTGTTTTTGCTTACTAGCTAGCTAGATGTTAATAATTAAGTGTATGCGGTTTACGGTAGTTGATTAATTTTATGCACATGCCCGCTTAATTAAGACATGCAAACGTGTGCGTATACAGTTGGCACTGGGTCTTGTTAGACATTAAAGTTGAGGAAGGAAAAGTTGAATTACTGGACTCACTAACTAAAGAAGATAAAGACTACACCATCATGAAGGGGATAGTCAACAGGTAATTTCAATCATTATTAACTATATCTCGGCCTATTAATTATTAGTTCGTCATTTCCTGATATGAACTATTTAATAACCCCTTTATTAATTTTCTTTGCTGGCGGGCAGGGCATGGGCAAAGTTCATCAAGGTGACTCCAGGCAAGTGGCCAAAAAAGTTGTTTTGGCATCGACCCATGGTAAGTAATTAAGTAGTACTAGCTAGCTACCATCTCTTTAATTCTTGTTTCAATATCATTAATTAATTATCATGCTTGATTAATCATTATCTGATTCAATTCCATTCTCGTAAAGGCCCTGAAGCAGGCGTCGGGGAATAATCTGTGTGCATTCTATGTTTGCGAGAACATTCGCATGATGACGTGCGAAAGGAGCAGATCTGATAGACAGGACTGGGTACGTTTGTCAGAACACTATTTACACCATTATCGATATCTAGTCACACAACTAACACACATGCATATTGATCTCCTTCTTAACAGTTTAGATCGGTGCGGGATAAGCTCCTACCATCGGACCACATACTAGCACTTCAAGAGGAAATAGCCGGATTTTTACTCGACCAGGTCATAGATCCCAAAGGAGAATACTATTACCCGCTACCGCCCCCATGAACCACTTGTCATCGTGCTCCGGAGGCACCAAAGACGACATATGTAGGAGAAATTGTATATGTATATACATGTGTATGTGTGAATAATTAATAGTGTTGGTTTGTGAGACATTCGATGATATATATATATATATATATGCATAACGTGTACAATTTGTAGTATCGTGAAATACCAGCAAACAAAAAAATTGAATGGAA
This sequence comes from Triticum dicoccoides, assembly GCF_002162155.2. Lineage (NCBI taxonomy): Eukaryota > Viridiplantae > Streptophyta > Magnoliopsida > Poales > Poaceae > Triticum > Triticum dicoccoides. Next base: position 457,475,956 of record NC_041389.1, read on the forward strand.
AATAAATCAACCCCCCCCCAAATATTTAGTACCGGTTGGTGTTACCAACCGGTAATAATGCCCTACGCGCACCCCGGGCCTGGCTCGTGCCACGTGGTGGCACTTTAGCGCCGGTTCATGATGAACCGGTACTAAAGGGGGGGGGGGCTTTAGTCCCCACTCTTTAGTGTCGGTTGGCAAACCGACACTAAAGGCCGTTACGAACCGGCACTAAAGCCCGGTTCTGCACTAGTGTATATTGGTCGTTAACAACTAGAAATAAGGCAGCGGACCAGCACTGTTTGCTTTATGACCATTTCGTGTAAGGAAATTACGACCTTTCTGACCAAAATGGTCGCAATGGTTTAGGATTTGGAGCCCCCCGAACAGCTTTTGACCAATTGGTCTCAAATGGTCATAGATCTATGACCAATTCTTTCAGGGTCACTGACAAAAGGTCACTAGTTGACATATTTCTTGTAGTGAAGATGCCCGGCTTGATTCTTCTCCCGTGCAGCTCTGATCCCACAATGAGGCCATTGCGCGTTAGCCTCCATGTGTGGGCCTAAACCTTGTTCGGAACATGCTGCCCCATAGCACAAGCCAACTCCTATGAGTATCCACATTCGACAAGGCTTCCGACCGTCCGGTTTTCGCCCTCCTAATGCTCATAAGTAGATGGTAAGAGATCGTACCGTGAATATACCCCATGGCCACCAACCGGGATTTGCTTGATATTTGTAGCATCGTCTACCGTGAACATAACATCAATCTTGACATGGTCCCAGTTATCTCCTTCTGCTCTGTTTGACATGTAGTAATGACAAAATTATTTAGCATTACAACTAACATGCAACTTTTCTTAAAAGACAATTGACTGGCATACCGTGGTATACATTGAAGATGGGTCTATAATTGCTGAACAAACATGATTTTCTTAATTCAAGTTAGATTTGTTTAGCCATCAGATTTGTTTGGAAATCTATGTTTTGATTTTGTCTTGAATTTATTTAGCCTTCGTTTATGAATATGAACTAGAGATTGAAAATGATGAGATTCTGTTTAGCCTCAATTGACTAGGTGCTAGACATAGCCTTGAAAAAAATCAGGACACTGTCTTCTTATTCTTCCTAATGCATATGTTCTTCTTCAATCCACCCAACACTCACACTTACACCTTTCCCACAAATAATTATTATATTTGATCCATTTCTTAAAGAGGAATTAACTCATTTTTGTATCCACAATTGTTGTATCTTATTTTCACCAAAACAAATTAAGTGTAATATATAAGATGATAGGTACATTTTTGTATTGCTCTAGTTCGCGGCAGTGGTTAACAATTGTGATACTATGGACTAAGATGTGATTTTTTTTCCTGGAAATTCATTGACGGCCAACCTTGCTATACCTAAAAAACATAGATTTATGGTTGCTCAACAAATGATTTTCTTTTAAGTGTCGGTGGACCTGGCTTAAACCATTCCATTGATTTTGTGTTTTTATTTTATATTATTTTTTATCTTTCATTTATTATTGTGCCATAGAGATTCAAGAGGCTTAATTTTTGTTTAATCCATTAAATGGGCAATAGACGTACTCTTGAAGATTCTCGAGAATCATGCTTTTGTTTTATCTTACATGTCAATCGATTTGTCAGTTTAATCATTTGTGTACGATTGTGCATTAGAGATATAAAAGACCAAGATTTTATTAAATCTGAGATGAATGGGTTAAAAATATACTATGAAACGAAATCTATAAATCATATCTCCTTTCCCCCTAAAGTATAAGTTTACCTACAAATCCACCACATTGCACATCTACACCTATCTTTTGCCTTTGTGCCTACTCCTAGAATCCTTTTTTTTGCAGAACATGAATATCTTATTTGTAACACATCATCACTATATTGCATTTTAGGGTTCTCTCTCTCTCTCTCTCACACACACACACACACACACACACACACAGAGAGAGAGAGAGAGAGAGAGAGAGAGAGAGAGAGAGATGGTTCTTGCAAATTGCATGTGAATTAGTAGTAAGATGCCCCTAATACCCTAAACCCACTACAATTTGTACGGTTCATTGGAGGTCATGTGGCAATTTTGGCGGCAAAGGGAGGTGACGGCTGGGGAATGAAGTTTCCTCCGCCAAAGAATCTGGATCGGGAGTAGGCTGAGAGGGATCCCATCCCTGCTTATTTGGGAAGAATTGGTTCGATTTTGGAGCTCCCTTGTTTTTGGCGAGCTAAACAATTACTGGCAATGGGCTAGAGTGATCTAACTCTAATAAAACTAGTAATCTTGTGCGTGCAATGTAGGTTATACTACAAAAGATATAAATTGCATTGCAAGTTAATATTAGAAAAGGTATTGATTACACGTTGATATTAGGTAGGACATAATTAGCATGTTATGTTAGAAATAATATTAAGTGCATTGCATGTTAGTATTAGGAATGATATTGATTACACGTTGATATAGGTAGGATATAATTATGTGGTTAGCATCAAAGTTGATATTAAGTATTGTATAAATGTATGCTAAACATCAGAGCAACATAGACCATTGGATAGATGTGTTGGATCTACGCAACTCACTCTTTCTATATTGGTATCGATATAGATAACATTTTTTTGGGAGTTAAGGCTTTTAAAAATGTGATAAATATGCCCTTACTAGCAATCCAAATGGTCCCTCTCTACTGTGCCGACAACCATTTGGAGCCCCGCCCACATGTGCAAGTTATTCGCTTGGTTGGTCCTGCAAGATAGGATTTGGACAATCGATACACTACATAGGCGGGGATGGCCAAACTCCCGTCTATGCCCCCTTTGCAACAAAGCTCTCAAGTCTGCTTTGCGCCTCCTCGCCTAGTGCCACTACATGATCCTTGTTGGGATCGTGCTCGCACCTGGCTTGGTCTCCATTATTTTAGTCTGTTCGTCTGGGGCAAACACCACTTCGGTGAGAGCTTGGTGGGCCGATTTGGTGAGGAAGTCAAGACCGAATAGTAGGGCCCTCACTTCTTTGATGATGCCAGACTCTTGGGAGATTTGGAAGGAACACAATGCCAGAGTCTTCCGCAACACCGCTGCCCCCATGATGGTGGTTATAACGAGGATCAAGGAGGAATCTTTGTTTCAAAACAAATATCCTCCATAATCATCTATAGCTGCTGTGCCACCTGTGTTTCGGGTCATACTCATGTTTTTTCGAACTAAAAGACCATGTGTAGCTTTTAGAGTGTACTTTTAGAAAGGAGGCCGACTTAAGATTTGATTTGACCCCCCCCCCCCACACACACTGCCCCTCTTGGCCTGGCCAAATCCTTTCGTTTGTCCCTCCTTAAATACCCTCTTAGGGCATTAAATTAAGGTTTGGGTTCGACGAGGCCTCCTATACTACACCACATTAGACCCTATTATTTTACTAAAGTACTTCATCTTATATCTGCAAATCTGGTTGCATTTAAATCTTTTCTTGTTCTTTGGTTGCATATAGGGATTGATCTTAGTGATCTGGTCAGGGCCGGCCCTATGTTTCCGAAGGCCCTAGGCGAACTGGACGACATGGCCCCTAAGTCAAAGAACCCATCAGTGGTTGAATTTTCAGATCATTTTTTCTCTTATTCTCCCTTTTTAGCACCCGACAAATGCATGTTAGGCAACATGACAGGCTAATGTCCTAAAATTTATGAAGTAAAGAGTATACAAAGAAATAGAAATTCATAGATCGGATGATCGAAACCCCAGACATGTATATAGAATGGCAGAATATTAGGATGGTTGAATATGTAATGTGAACCATATAATTAGGAAAAATTATACATCAAAAATTTGAAACTTTGTAGGATGAATCATGGATGAATAGTAGAATAGACGTACTAAAAAACTACTGAAAATCTGAAATTGGGGGATGGATCATGGATGAATAGTTGAATAGATGTACTAAAAAACTACTGAAAATCTGAAATTGAGGGATGGATGAATGGATCAGGATACGTACGGAATCGGCCGTGACATATGTATAACGTATTGCCATATTGTCGGAGAGGTGGACTGCTGCACGTGGCGGCGACAACAAGCGACCGAGGCGCCGAGCGAGGAGCGATGGAACGACGGGCCGATGAGACGGCGAAGACGAACCGACGAGTGACGAACAGGAAAAGCCAGATCAATCGATCGATTTGTTTCACACGCATTTCAATCACATTCCTTTGCAGCCGTGACTTGCGTGCGCCGATGCTTAGCTACCTAGTGATCTGAAGGGCCGAGCCCATCTCGTTTTTTCTTTCATAATCTTTTCCCTTATCTATTTTCTTCTGGGCTATACTATATATGTGTACTACCTCATGGGCCCCCTCCCACCCTGGGCCCTGGGCCGTCGCCCCTCTGGCCATACCCCAGGGCCGGCCCTGGATCTGGTTGGCCAGCAAGTTAATCTCGGAGGAGGTATGCTAGTTAAACCGGGTGTATCATGTGAAAATGTGGCATATATCTCTATGAACATTTTGCTGAATATTTGAACACTAGAATATTCAGCGCCTCCTAACCATATTCATTTTCTTAACAAGGTAAAAAGATGCAAATAATTGATTAAATAGAGTAAAATGGAGGAATTTTCCTTAAATGGAGTAAATTTTGCCAAAAATATGAAACATAGAGGTAAATAAAAACATAATTAACTCTTAGAGTTGACGTGGACTCCCCGCAAAAAAAAAGTTGACATGGACTCCCTGCAGAAAAAACAATTGACATGGAAAGAAGAGGGGTAGACAAAAAAATGAGACAGGTCGACTGTAGCATCACATGAATAAAGCTGATTGCAGAAAGAATCAGTGATACTCTTCATTTCCTCTATATTCTCCATAAGAGACCCGTCGCTTTCACTGAGAGTAGAACTGTTATCTTGTAGTTCTACTCTTGCACATGAAGAAGCCATGCAACACCGTCTTTGTGTGATTTTTTTTGCGGAATCACCGGGGGAAGAGTTCTCCAACATGAATATATTGCTCAAAAAGCGGCCAAAGCCAAAAGTAACCAAGCGGCCAAAGCCAAAAGTAACCCCATAGGCTTTGGTTGATCCAGTTCATAAGAAAAACTCGAACAAAAATCTAAACAAGTTGCCTCATTTACGATGGAAACCGGGCCAAAAACCTTATATGTAGCAAGGGTAAGGAAGAAGAGGGGTAAAAAAAGGACGCCCGGACAAGGCACGCCTAGCTAGCAGAGAAAGACCGACGCCGTGAAAGACACAAGTAGATGCCGGTGTCCTCGAGGGATCACAATAGCAGGACAAGGCGCCAAACTTTTTTGTGCAGTTGACTAGATTAGAAAGAAAAAATGATTATTCATGGATTTATTGAATTTCTTGACGGAAAAGATTGCAAAATTTTACAAGTACGTGGTTTGTCACACAGTCACACCAGTGAGGATGATTCGAAACCGGGCGCAACTAAACCGGGCCTGGACATGAGGTCCTCCCACCAGGCCTTCACGCGAGGGTACGAGTCGAGAAGCGACCCATACGGCGTCGCGTCGACGATGTAGAAAGTGCTCGCGAAGTGGTTGAGGTCCGCGAAGCTGAAGAAGTCTCCGGCGAGGTACCTGTGCTCGGACAGGCGCGCCTCGTAGATTTCAAGAACCTTCTTCGTCTTCTCCACGGCCTCGTAGACGACCTCCTGGTTCGTGGGGAGGCCGCGCAGGGTGGGGTTGAGGAAGCACTCGAGCATGATGAGCCGCAGGGCCTGGTGGTACTGGTGCGCCTCCACCTCCGTCCACACGTCCACCATGACGGCCTCCTCCGGGTCGCCCTCCCTCAGCAGGTCCGCCTGCTCCGTCTTGTACTTGCGGAGCACGTACTTCGCGATCGCACGGGCCTCTGCAAGCCATGCATGAACACATTAGAGTGCATGTTTGAGACCTTGAGTGAGAGTGAGCCATGGAGGTTATTTCTGCTGCTTCATTTTGTGAGTATGTGAACGTGTATACGTGGTGCTCACCGAAGAGGACCAGATCGCCGTCTTGTAACGCCGGGACCTTCCCAAACGGCTGCAGCAAGCTCATCAAGAAGAATAGTTAGCACTCATCACCGGATGGACAGGTCTAGCTATGCATGCATTGAGTTGGACACACGTACGTTTCTGGCGAGGTGCTCGGGGCTATTCTGCTCCTTGGCCTGGAAGAGATCCATGTGGACGAGCTCGTACTCGGCGCCGACCTCCTCCAGGCAGAGCAGCATCCGCGCCACGTTGATCGACTTGGCCGGCCCAAACACCCTCACCGGCGCCATTGCTGGTGATGGTGTTCGTGTGTCGCAGCAGATCGTAGGATATATAGATGGATGGAAATGGAAATGTAGTATATGCCGTGCGCGAAGGAGATGAAAATGATGGCTGCAAATAATGCGCAACCACCGGCCACGCAGGACGACACGGACACATGGTGGTGTGTACATTTCGATCAAGCGGCGGTGGACAGGGTCGGCTTCTTTTTCCTTGTGGTGATGGTGAGGTGATGGGGTCGTCTTGGTAGGTGGTACACTGCTCACTGGTGAGCAGTGTTGATCGGGGTGGCTGGTACGTCTTGCTAGCACGAGTGGTCACTAGTCAGCACACCGTTGTTGCCTTGTTGGGACACTAAGGACCGCGACGGGCCACGATGGCTTGTTCTGCATCTTTTACTACATGCCTACAAAAGGAAATGTTATCCATAACAAAATGACCCCCCCCCTCTCAAAAAGTATGATATGGTATTTATATCTATACTTCTATAAGGACATGGCCAACGCTCCATGCTGGACTGGTGCCCCGGACTACCACGTTGTGGAGAGAAAAGTAAAAAAGCTAGCTGCCCGCAGAGCCGAACGGGATCCTGCGGAGGAGACGGACGCTCCAGCAGAAAAGGAGGAGAGAAAGAGAAGAATGATGCAAAAGCGATGGAGAAAAATAGATGGAGTGGGTCGCTATTGGCTAGACCAGAGGAAGATGGGGAGACAGAAGGTAGGGAAGGGGACCATGATGGGTTTCATACGTGGAGTCTGGGGCATCTGTATACTAGTGCCTCCATTGTACATGCCCTAAGAGACTCAGTTGGTGATGATGATGTGTCTGCCTTCTGTCATTTCTGACCGTCAGATCTAACAGTTGTGATGTAAGTTGTGGCATTTTTGCAACAAGACCCTATTTCTCTGCTGCAATTTGCAATTTCTGACAAGTGCTGCCAATATATATGGCCACTGGCTTGATGGAATACCAAATACGTTTAGCACGCTAATACGGGTGGGAGCGGCTGCCTTACTATGGTCGCTTTGGCTATGTAGAAACGATTGTGTTTCTAATGGCAAAAAATATTCTTCTATGCAAGTTATTTACCGTTGTACGCACTGGCTCCGTACGTGGTATATTATGCACCGAATGAAGTACCAACGTTGTTCAAGGCGGTGAGTATGCGGTTGGAGTGGGTGACCATGGAGGTTTTTACCAACATGGATGGCAGTATAATCTCTGAATTAGACCACCTTCTCCGTCGACATAGGCATAGTTTCGGCCTCATATATATGGCTTTACTATTGCCACTTTGTCATTTTTATACTTTTTGCCAGACTGTTCATGTGATGGATGTGTGCATCTTTGTAAGTTATTCTAGTGCCACCCTTAGTTGGTTTTGGAGTATTGACGACAAACGTGGTTGAGGGACTAATGTGTTTGTGAGAATTGCAGGTTAACACTGGTAATGTCCCTCATTGATTCGGTTTACCTACCAGAGATGACCCCTAAAAATGTGTGAAGACATTGAAGACAATGGTGGTTCGTGAAGACATTCACAACGAAGACTATGACATGTGAAGCTATTCACTTGAAGACTATGGAGTGTGAAGACATAGTTGTTTCGTAGTTTCCTTTTTCTTCTTATTGAGTCATAGGAACCACCGTACTGTTAAGTGGGGTCCAATTGAACAAAGTCAGAGTGACTGAAGTGATGCTCAACCAAATCCAATGTCTTCGAGCGAAGACAATGAGAGCAAATCTTATCCAGAACTGGATGAGTCAGCTTTGCTTGTAGCCCAAGCCAAGCTGCCGAGTGTGTTTGAAATCTGACCGTTGGACACGTGTTGGTTCCTTAGTGACCCAGGGTCATTTCGAACATATTAGGTCGGGTTGCCTCCTGGCTATAAATAGCCCACCCCTACACCATAAATTGGGGCTGCTCAGAGTTAGTGCACGGCTTTTGTCGTTTGAGAGCAACCCACCTTCGAAGCATTTGAGAGAGAAATCCTTGCGAGGACAAAGCCCAAAACACCCAGAGCCAAAGAGTGTTAGGCATCACTGAAGTCTTTCTGTCTGCATGATCTGAAGACTTGTTACACTTGAGGACTGTGAATCCTCCAGCCGGTTAGGCGTCGCGTTCTGAGCATCCAAGAGTCATTATGGATTGCCGGTGAACGAAGTCTGTGAAGGTTTGGAAGTCTACCTCGAAGACTTACCAGAGTGTTTGGGCGAGGACTGGGTGTCCTTAGCTCAAGGGGAATAAGGTGAAGACACGGTTTTCTGAGTTAAATCTCAGCGTCCCTAACCAGACATACAGTTGTCACAGCAACTGGAACTGGTCTACTAAATCTTTGTCTTCGTCAAGCTACTGGTTCTATCCTCTACTCTCCTTACTTTACAGTTGTCTTCGTGAAGTCATTGCTCGCCTGTCTGATCTGTTTGACTTCACACTGTGAAGACTATTATCTGTTTAGCTTCGTACTATCTACCTTTCTGATCCTGTCTACCTAGTTGCAATTAGTCTTCATGCTTTCATTATAGTGTATGTTAGACTAATGCTTGCCTAGTGTAGCTTTCATTCCGCTGCTTAATATATAGGCTCAGTTTACCTGTTTTTCTTCAAAGCCACCGTGTTTTGAAGACATTCATAAAAATCTCCTATTCACCCCCACCCCCTCTAGTCGATAACTAGCACTTTTAATTGGTATCAAAGCAAGGTACTCCCTTGTTCTGTGTGATTCGGTTTAACCACCTGGAGTCTTACCTATGTCGACTGCATGCATAATCAAGGTCTGCGCTGCATGTCCTATTTTTGATGGTCAAGATTATCCCAAATGGAAAGTAATGATGAAGAAGCGCCTCCTTGCCATGAACAGTGAACTACGGACCGTCATAGAGATTGGTCTCACCGATTTATGCAAGATGGCGAACGCTGACGACATTTGAAAGTACACTCATCTGGATATCACGGCTAAGGATATCATATGCTCATGTCTATCCAATGACGAGTTCAGGCGCATCATGCATCTTTGTAATGCGAAGCTTATCTGGGACCGGATTTCTCATGTCTATGAGGGTCATCGAACCCGTCAAGACCCGTGGTTCTGCGAGTTCAAAGAATCTCTTAAAACGATGTCTTTCGAACCCGAGCCATTTGATCAAAACTACTGCCTCATGGCACGTAGTGTCAAGGTAACCTTTGGTGATTCTAAACCTAGATATAAGACACTTGCTAAAATTGCAACTGAGCAACAAACTGCTATGGAACATATTCAAAAGCTGCTAGACAAAAACGATGACCTGTTGGACGCGGAAATGATTGAACTCAATCCTTAATTGAAGATACTAAAAGTCTTCGCGTTAGGTACGAAGATCTTGAAAGTCGTCATGAAACTCTCCCAGCCTCTCATGAGAAGCTCTCCTATGATTATCTTCAAAGGAAGCAGGATCTAGAGAAACTGAGTGCGTATCATGAAGATCTTCAAAAAGAGAACGATTCACTACTTGCCCAACAGATCAGTACCACTCAGGTAGAATTTGTTCCACCATGCTTAAAGTGTCTTGAGCGCGATAATGTTGTCTCTGTTGCTGAATGTTCTACTGCTTCTGATGTTGCAATATCTTCAACTACTGATGTAGTAACTAAACCCTCCACTGAGGATGCCACTATTATTGCTGATGAGAATTCTAGGTTGAAGACATTGCTTGAGACCGGCATGTACAAAAGCCTCAAAGGGCATCAAACTTTGTGCGATGTCCTGAAGAAACAGATTCTGAACCGAAACCCTAGGAAAGTGGGTGTTGGGTTCGAGAGGAAAATGAACGTTGATGGTTCATATTGGATGCCTGAGCAGTACCCCAAAACCACCTGGGTTGCTGCTAAGGATCCTTCAGTGGACCCATCTACTTTATCTGGCTTCACTTGTGCTAACTCAATTATCATTGATGAATTCTTTGATGCAAATTATAAACTATTTAAGAATCAGAATGGTGAAGTGTTTGCCAGGTACATTGGTACTATCTGCAGGAATGGGTCACCCCAGAAGAAGATCTGGGTGCCCGAAAGCTGTCTTGAGAAGCTTCCCGTGAATTTCATCATGACGCCACCTGGGAAGAAGACAAAACCCCCGACCAAAGGCGTCATATGGTCCAAAGGCTTCATACAGACATAGGACCACTCATGGTCACCCTAACGCCAATGTTTTGCAAGAGAATCGCTATGAGACTCATGAATATGAGTGTGTTTCATCTAACCGTTATGTTCACAAAACTAAGAACTTCTCTGCATATTCTTATGAGTATTATTATCCTCCTGCGAAGCTATTTGCTATGGCTCCCAAGCCAAAGTTCTCAGATGCTGCACTTAGACTCATTGCTTCTAAGCCACCCATGAATTCTAAGCCACCCCTGAAGATGTGGGTGGTTAAGAAGAATTAACTTCTCTTGCAGGGAAAGGTCTGCAGCTGGAAAGCAAAATCTTCTAACGATAATGTTGGAGACCTAAAACATCTTGTGGGACGCAAGATAAAATGCTCCAATGGTCTTATCATGTATTTCGTCCCAGGGTTCCTTGACTAGCATCCTATCATGCCTAACCAGAATTTAAACTTTGATAATATGCTTGTTCGCCACATGTTTCTACTTCACAATACTCTTGGTGAAGCATATCCCGCTAACTGCACTGTAGGGTACAACTCCGAAAGCCACTGAATGGATTATGGACAGAGGCTACACCAACCACATGACTGGTGATCGAAGTCTTCTTATGGATTCAACCCTACGTCCATCTACTAAGAGCCACATCACATTCGCTGACACTGGTAAAAGTAAGTCTTCGAAGGCTATCGAAGAGGTGATCTGTATATGGTAGATTTGTCAGCAGGACCACAGCTTGACGTATGTCTTCTAGCAAAGGCTTCAGAATGCTAGCTATGGCATCGACGGCTAGGACATGCGGGCATGAGGAACCTATACACTCTCGCAAAGAAGAAGCACATCATTAGCATCGAGGGCATCAAGTTCAAGAAGGATCATCTATGTGGTGCCTGTGAAGCTGGAAAGATGATGAGAGCCAAGCATCCCTCGAAGACAATCATGACTACCTCACGCCCCTTTGAGCTGCTTCACATGGATCTATTTGGCCCTACTCACTCTCGGTGTCAAAATCGGCGGATCTCGGGTAGGGGGTCCCGAACTGTGCGTCTAAGGCTAATGGTAATAGGAGGCAAGGGACGCGATGTTTTACCCAGGTTCGGGCCCTCTCGATGGAGGTAAAACCCTACTTCCTGCTTGATTGATATTGATGATATGGGTATTACAAGAGTTGATCTACCACGAGATCGTATAGGCTAAACCCTAGAAGCTAGCCTATGATGATTATGATCCTGTCTCTAAGGATTAAACCCTCCGGTTTATATAGACACCTGAGAGGGCTAGGGTTTACATGGAGTCGGTTACAAAGAAGGAAATATAATATCCGGATCGCCAAGCTTGTCTTCCACGCAAAGGAGAGTCCCATCCGGACACGGGACGGAGTCTTGAGCCTTGTATCTTCACGCTCCAATAGTCTGGCCAAAGTATATAGTCCGGCTGTCCGGATACCCCCTAATCCAGGACTCCCTCAGTAGCCCCTGAACCAGGCTTCAATGACGATGAGTCCAGCGCGCAGTTTGTCTTCGGCATTGCATGGCAGGTTCCATCTCCGAATACTCCAAAGTAGTTATCTAACACTTGATCCGTGTCCGGATCTGCAAGATGATCTTCACAGCATAACACTTCATAAATCTGATCTGCTGGCAATTTTTGCACGGTGTGCTCCTGCATCGTGGCCCGGCCCAATACGAGCCAGTTTTACTTGACCTCCCCCGATACGCGTTGCGAGGCGGTTTTACTGGCACGCCTTGCCAGAGCAGAGATCGTGCTCCCCTTAGCGCGGTATCTTCCATTAATGTAGGTGCACGCGTCCCCATGATGTCTGTTGGTATGACTCTGTGTTTTTGATTAAGTCCCGAGCGGTTATGCTGAGGACGATTGATATTCACCCCCTATATAAAGGGGCCGTGGCCTATCCCTCTTTTACACCACTCTTGCACCTTTTTGCATCTCGAGTTCTAACACCCGAAGCCCAAGCTCAAGCACCTCAGATCCTTAACCATGTCCGGATCCGACCTTCAAGGCCGGTGGGTGGCCTCCTCGGTCACAGAGGAGGATATTGCGAAGCTTAGGGAGGTCGCATATCTGACCGCCAATATCAAGCACAGGTTTCCTGCTCCAGGGCAGGTCATCCCTACTCCCGAGCCCAACGAGAGCGTCGTATTTGTTTCCCACTTCCTCCGCGGCTTGGGCTTCACCCTTGATCCCTTTGTGAGAGGGCTCATGTTCTATTACGGGTTAGATTTTCACGATCTAGCTCCAGACGCTATCCTCCATATCTTGTCGTTCATCATTGTGTGCGAAGCTTTTCTCCACGTCACTCCACACTTCGGCTTATGGCTCAAGACCTTCAATGTGAAGCCGAAGATGATTGAGGGGCGACACGCGGAGTGCAGAGGTGCTGTAATAAGCAGGAACGCCGACGCCCCATGGCCAGAGGGCTCCTTCCCAGAGGTGTCCGATCTATGGCAGCGGAGGTGGTTTTACGTCACGGCTCCCAGAGGCACAAAGTGGGTGGCTGCCCCAGACTTCCGTCCGGGCCCTCCTTCTCAACTGGCGTCATGGACCAATGTAGGACGGGATTGGGGATCTGCTAGTGATGTACCAATACTGCAGAGCCGTATTCGGCAGCTTCTTGGGAGGGACATTAGCCTTGTCAGCATAATTCAGGTAATGCTAATCCGATGGATGTTGCCGTGCAAACGTCGGCCTCTCCGGATGTGGGAGTTCAATCCGAAAGGTCCGTGGACTATTCTGCACTTCTTCGGCCTGACGCTCGAAGGGATGTGTAAATCATTCTTCGGACCACAAGTAAAGTGTCCAGATACCACTGAAGATGCGGGCCTGAGCTGCAATCACCCAGATACCCAAGTAAGTAACCCACAAACCGAACACTTCGTCTATTTTTGTCATAGTCATTATTCTGAAAGTTCTCCGTGGCCAGGAATGGCTCAGCAAGGCGGAGAGAATCAGGTGTCCGGCGCCACTTCCCGAAGGCTCGCCAAGTCCCACCATAGCCAAGATGCTTGGTCGTGTGCTAAGCAAAATGCCCTCAGGGAAAGACGAAGGGAAGAACAGGGAAGCAGAACTTCACAGTCCGGCTAGCAGCTCTTCTCGACAGAGTTTGTCTTCGGGGGATCTTCTTCCGGAGATGATGGAGAGTGAGACCCCACCAACCTCTCCGCCTCATGAGGCGGGTGACCCCGAGGTGTCGTCACGGAGGAGTCCGGATCTGCCGAAGCCAGAAACTAATCCTTCGGCCGCCCTGAGCTCGGAGCGTTCGGCTCCCACGGGGGGCGATGAGAAGGGTCTGACACAGTTCGGTGTCCGGCCAGACATACTGATGGGCCTTCTGGAGTGAGCTGCTCTCTTGGAGGAGCACCATTCATTAATGAGCACGGTGCTCGAGAAGATTTCCTCCGCCACAAGCGGGTTGAATGAAGCCTTTACGAGCCTGCTTAGAGGCTTTGAGGTATGTAATGAAAAATACGTAATTTTTTGGTTGTGACGCACGCGCTAGGTGTGCTCCATATGGATAGTAGCCCCTGAGACTCTGGTTGCCCGCCCTAGGCGGCAAACAGAGGATCATATTGTGTAAGTAATGATTGCGCTGTATTTATGCGTAGGTGTCTAAGGATCTGGCAGCCGATTGGTCCGTTGAAGTTGCCGAACTAAGGAGGCAGATTGGAGCTATTGATGCCGATATCACACTGGTGAATGATCGGCTTAACGAGTCAAAAGGTATGTGCTCTGCTTCCCTTATTATTTTTTATAGGAAAACCTAAGAGGGGCATAATGCTGATGTTATATGCTTGGACTGCAGACTGTGCTGCTGCCGTGGAAGCCTTGAGGGCGGTACTTGCCCTGGCCAAGGAACAGGCCCGGGCGAGCAATGCGGCTGCCCTAAAGGCGGCCGAAGAGTTGAGAGCCGAACAGGCTGCTCGTCGCCAGAGCGAAGACAGAATAGCTGAAATGGCTGTGGAGCTAGAAAACGCCGCCAACCGGTATGAGCTTCTTGAAAAAGAAAATCATGCGAATAAGGCTGACCTGAAGAAGGCCCTTGATGCGGCCAAGGAGACGCGTTCCAACCTTAGGGATGCGCGGGAGGAGCTTCGACAGGCCGGAGAAATCACGGCTGGAAACTCCTATTTGTTGCGGATGGAATTTTTAGATCCGAAGTACGCTCCTCTGGATCGACGCTGGAGTCCTGCAGACACCTATGCGGATTTGTTGAAGAGTACGACTGATGCAGCCATGTTTTTTGAGGATCAAAAAGATGATGAAGTGGAAAAGTTGTTCTGGTCGCAGTTCAACGCTCCAACGCGCAAATTGCCTTTGAGTGAGAAGATGGCTGTTGCGGCCGAGCTCCACAGGGTGTCCGGTCTTGCAATGCGGTATGTACTAGACCATCTATGGCTGAAGCGGCCGAAGCCGGACAGTTATTTTGGCTTAGTGCAACAATTCCTTGGTGCCGTATCGCGGATCGATGCCATGAAGAGGTCGACGTGCATAGAGGGTGCCCAGATGGCTCTTGCCCGTGTTAAAGCATACTGGACAGATATGGAGGCCACCGTCGTTGTGACCCAGAATCCGGCGGGGGGCCAAGATCCGGCCGAGCACATCTTGGAGCAGGTAGCAGAAGGTGCTCGCTTAGTAGAGTCTCAGTGCTCGAAGAATGTCATGTTCGAGTGACAAATCGTGTCATTGTAAAAACAATGTTATTTTGATTATGAGGCTATATTTATACTTTTTGCCCGAAAGTATTATTGTGCCTCCTGTGCGGCCGTTTTTATGTATATGTGTAATCTGAAAGTTAGCAGTCGTTGGCTTCAGCCCCCATGCATACAATGCGGGGGTGTTCGAAAAAAATATGCATAATCACACTTGATCCAACGTCTTGGTCCATTAAGGAGGTGATTGCACGTCGAACTAGGCAACCAGACTATATAGTTGTAACACTTTCACTTAGCCATAGGAGTTTTACGGTGGGGCTACTATGTAGCCCCTGGTACCTTTGCGTGCATCCGAATACGGGCGCGTGTGTACATGACCGGAAAACGGTCGTAATGTGGCGGAATCCTAAAGATTCTGATAAGTCTTCAAGTGATTGAACAGTCTCTCGCTATATCATGACAGTCAGTTTTCGGCTTTCTCTACTGAGGTGCTCATCTGGAATAACCAGGGCACAATCGTAGTAGTTCTCCTTTCGCCGCCTTAGCCGATAAGAACGGAATGTAAGGCGGCGAACCCAGGAGCCGAGTAAACCCAACATTTGACCACAGACATGATTCGGAGCTGATGCATATAAGGCCAAACTCGCGACGCCGAACACTCCCGAAGGTATTCAGACTTTATAACATATACTGAGCTGAGTAATGCCCTTTATTATGAACCCTGTATTCCCAGGCACGTGCATTAGTCTGTCGTGGCGAAATGCTAATAACGACAGTATCCCCTGTGGGTGTAGTACCCGTGGGATGTGTAAGCAACAAGAGACAATAAAGAAGGTTTACACAGGGGCTTAATCTAAAGAGAAACCTTTGAGAGGAGCCCTTCTGCACGTCTGCGCCTTTTTCTCCATTGTGCCGTGTCCTGGGAGGGTGTCGCAGGAATGGTGTCTATAAAAAGAAAGACTCATGTAGAAGAGTATGACGTGAGCGTGCAAAAAGTTGGCTATCACTGATGGATAGTAAAAGTGTAAGACAGTGGCCTGTTAATAAGGTCAGGCCGAAAATTGGGCTTTATTAATTATCTATAGCCCCTGGTGTCCTCTATGGGATTACATGTGTGGCGCCTAGATAGGGTTTATCTGGGTTGTCGGACTCATCTAACCGTGTCCGTGGTCTTAACGACCAGTCATGTTTTCAGGTATTAGAGGCCGCTTAGAGTCCGGTGGCTGGAGCCGCCGCGTACTCTTCCGCGCGTAAGGAACGCTCTGTGTTTCCATTAACGGTGATGATGCCACGTGGACCGGGCATCTTGAGTTTAAGGTAGGCGTAGTGCGGTACTGCATTGAAGCGGGCGAAGGCCGTTCTCCCAAGCAATGCATCATAGCCGCTTTGGAGGGGGGCAATGGTGAAGAGTAGTTCTTCGCTTCTGGAGTTGCCTGGGGAACCGAATGTTACCTCCAATACGAGGGAGCCCCTGCAGTTGGCTTCGATGCCTGGTATCACCCCTTCAAAGGTGGTGTTACTGTTGTTGATTCTGGATGGGTCTATCCCCATCCTGCAGATAGTGTCCTGGTATATTAGAATAAGACTACTGCCGCCGTCCATGAGGACGTGAGTAAGATGGTATCCGTCGATTATTGGGTCAACCACCAAGGTAGCTGATCCTTCATGCCGAACACTAGTCTGGTAGTCCCTGTGATCGAAAGTGATTGGGTAAGCCGACCAGTGGTTTAGTTTGGGTGCGACGGGCTCTATAGCGTATGCGTCTCTGAGCGTGCATTCACGCCTTCTCACGGATATGTTAGTCGCGTGGATCATGTTTACCGTTTTTACCTCTGGTGGGAATTTTTCCTTCCCCCAGTGTTCGGTTGGCGAGGCACATCCTCGTCTTCACTTGGTGTTTCCCTTCCCTTGTGTTCGGCATTTAATTTGCCGGCCTACTTGAAGACCCAGCATTCTCTGTGAGTGTGGTTCGCAGGTTTTTTGGGGGTGCCGTGAATTTGTCATAGTCTGTCTAGGACTTTGTTCAGGCCGGCCGGTCCTTCTTTGCCACCTTTAAGTGGCTTCTTTTGTGGACCGGGTCGAGAGCCCCTGAATCCGGCGTTGACCGTTGTGTTGTCCGGACTTTCTTCCTTGTTTTGACGTTTGTTTTTGTTGCGCCGTGGCCTCCCGTTGCCATCCTTGATTTCGGATGTACTTGGGTCGCTGGTGCTTTTACGGGCCAACCAACTATCTTCGCCTGCGCAAAAATGGGTCATAAGGCTTGTTAAGGCTTCCATTGTCCTCGGTTTTTCTTGGCCGAGGTTTCTGGCGAGCCACTCGTCCCGGATGCTGTGTGGGCTTCGGCATCCGGACAATCGACGATTTGATTCTTCTTAGTGAGGAATCTGTTCCAAAGCTTGCGGGCAGACTCTCCGAACTATTGAATTATGTGACTTAAATCGTCCGCATCCGGAGGCCGGACATAGGTCCCTTAAAAATTGGCCCTGAAAGCATCCTCGAGTTCCTCCCAACTTCCAATTGAATTTTCAGGGAGGCTTTTCAACCAGTGTCGAGCTAGTCCCTTCAACTTGTGGGGAAGGTATTTGATGGCGTGGAGGTCGTCCCCACGAGCCATGTGGATATGCAGGATAAAATCCTCAATCCAGACCCCAGGGTCTGTCGTTCCGTCATATGCCTCTATGTTCACAGGTTTGAAACCCTATGGAAATTCATAGTCCAGCACCTCTTCGGTGAAGCACAGGGGGTGAGCAGCCCCTCTGTATCTGGACGTGCTGTGGCATGTCGTCGGCTATTGTTGTGTCCGGTGCTGATTCCGAACTGGTATCCGATCGGTATGATCGTTTTGGTGACCATAGTCCTGCGCCGGGGTGTGTCCTTTAGATCCATAGATGGACCTAGCCAAGCCGGCCTTTTTATCCAAGAGCTCGCGTAAATCGTGTGTGGCGTCGGTAACTGCTCTATTGTGGTTACGAAGTGGTTTGTCCGGCCTCCTGGCCGTATTGTTCTTTGGCGGAACGGCCTCATCGTCGAATTCTGGCAGCAGCTTGTGTTTTGGATAGCTCTTTGTGTGGCGATCGTCACCGTACTTTTCTTCAGTGTCTAGCACTTTATTCCATCTGCGATTGAGCGTTTCCTGTGCGGCCTTAAGCCGTTGCTTCTGCTTCTTTAGACTTCTCACAGTGGCCATAAGCCTTCTATGGAGATTATCTCGTTCCAAGCGTGTTTCCGGGATGATGAATGCATCGTCATCCGGACTGTGCTCTTGTCCCGGGGCGGTTTGATGAATTCATCCCTCGGGATCATTTTGATCGGACGTCTGCTCTGAGCTGTGTTCGGCGTGACCTGGCTCATCCTGCTCCATTGCTAGGTCCATATGGTCATTGTTGTTGTCGGAGTTGACTGGGGTTTCGATCTTTCCAGTGTTGTTATCGCCATTTTTACTGTTGCTGGACTTGGAGCGGCGTCTGCGCCGTTGTTTTTGGCTTTTGTTCGGGGGTTTTATCCTCCGGTTTGTCGTTGTCGTCTTCTTTAGGCGTATCCACTATGTAAATATCATATGACGAGGTGGCAGTCCAGCACCTCGTTGGTTCTAAATCGTCTCCTGCGCTGACGTCCATACCGTCGGTATCATCAGAGTCGAAGTCAAGCGTGTCTGATACATCGTTGACAGTGGCTATGAAGTGGGTGGTGGGTGGGCAACGGATTTCTTCGTCACCTTCTTCCCCCTTGAATCGGACATAGTTCGGCCAAGAGTCTCCTGACAAAGAGAGAGACTTTAATGAGTTCAGCATGTCGCCAAAGGGTGAGCACTAGAAGATATCCGCAGCGGTGAACTCCATTACGGGAACCCAACCAGATTTGGCGGGCTCGGGAGCGCGCGGACTGGAACCTACAGCCGGATATGAGTCCGGGGGTCCGGTGTCACAGGCTTCCCTGGGGGTGAGGCCTGTGTTCGGCTCTACCGTAGAAGAGTGTGCGGCCTCTGGGGCGGGGTCCATCCACCCATCCTCGGGCGACGCAATCTGCTCCGGATTTAGGTCCAGGGCTCCTGCAGGGGCGATATCCCGAGCATTGTCCGACAACAGGTCTAAGCAATGCTCATCGTGACTGTCCGGCGCTCCTTGTGCAGGCCCGAATCCGTTGAAGATCAAGTCTCCGCGAATATCGGCCGTGTAGTTCAAGTTTCCGAACCTGACCTGGTGGCCAGGGGCGTAATTGCCGATCTGCTCCAGATGGCCAAGCGAATTGGCCCGCAGTGCGAAGCCGCCGAACATGAAGATCTGCCCGGGGAGAAAAGTCTCACCCCGGACCACTTTGTTGTTGATTGAAGGAGCCATCAAGCCTTGCAGCAACGACACAGAGGAACTCTCAATGAAAGCACCAATGTCGGTGTCAAAACTGGCGGATCTTGGGTAGGGGGTCCCGATCTGTGCGTCTAAGGCTAATGGTAACAGGAGGCAAGGGACACGATGTTTTACCCTGGTTCGGGCCCTCTCGATGGAGGTAAAACCCTACTTCCTTCTTGATTGATATTGATGATATGGGTATTACAAGAGTTGATCTACCACGAGATCGTAGAGGCTAAACCCTAGAAGCTAGCCTATGATGATTATGATCCTGTCTCTAAGGACTAAACCCTCCAGTTTATATAGACACCAGAGAGGGCTAGGGTTTACATGGAGTCGGTTACAAAGAAGGAAATATAATATCCGGATCGCCAAGCTTGTCTTCCATGCAGAGGAGAGTCCCATCCGGACATGGGACAGAGTCTTGAGCCTTGTATCTTCACGCTCCAATAGTCCGGCCAAAGTATATAGTCCGGCTATCCGGATACCCCCTAATGCAGGACTCCCTCACTCACTACTCTACTCTCACTACTACTGCACATCTCTATGGCTTCGTTATGGTTGATGATTACTCAAGATACACCTGGGTGCACATAATTCTCCATAAGACTGAAGTGCAGGATGTCTTCAGACGCTTCGCAAACCGGGCCATGACGGATTAGCACATCCGAGTGACAATGGCACCGAGTTCAAGAACGCTGGCCTCGACATTTATCTTGATACTTTGGGCATCACACATGAGTTATCTACTCCTTACACACCTCATCAGAATGGCATCGTGGAGCGCAAGAACAAAACGCTCATTGAGATGGCACGAACGATGCTCGATGAGTACAAGACTCCAAGAAAATTCTGTCCTGAAGCTATTGATACTGCATGCCACATCATCAACAGAATATATCTTCACAAGTTCTTCAAGAAGACATCTTATGAACTTCTGAGTGGTAAGAAGCCAAATGTTAGTTACTTCTAAGTCTTTGGTGCTAGGTGCTGGATCAAAGATCCACATCACACGTCTAAATTCGCACCGAAAGCACATGAAGGTTTTATGCTTGGTTACGGAAAGGACTCACACACCTACAGAGTCTTCAACCTCTTTCACTATAAAGTGGTTGAAACTGTAGATGTGCGGTTCGACGTGACTAATAGCTCGCAAAGCGAGCACCTGCCAAATGTGCTAGATGAAGCTACACCAGGTGAGGCTATTAATTTGATGGGTACTGGAGAAATCATACACACAGAGGAACTGGCTGAGGATGAGATTATCATTTCTGCACCTAATTAATCTGAAGACAATGCTCAGTCCAAAGCCAATGCTGAAGACGAAGACAACAGTCAATCAGATCAAAATCTTCGTCTAGCTCATCCTCGGGTTGCAAATGAAGTCCAAATTGAGAAAATCATTGATAGCATCAACGCTCCTGGCCCTCTCACTCGATCAAGAGCTACACAACTAGCAAACTTCTGTGGCCACTTTGCTTTTGTCTCTATATCTGAACCCAAGAAAGTCGAAGAAGCCTTCATGGAACCTAAATGGATTCAAGCTATGCAAGAAGAGCTTCAACAGTTTGAGCTGAATAATGTTTGGGAGCTTGTCAAATGTCCTGATCCTCGCAAGCACAATGTCATTGGCACGAAATGGATCTATCACAACAAACAAGATGAACTTGGACAAGTTGTTAGAAACAAAGCTCGCCTCGTTGCTCAAGGTTACACACAAGTGGAAGGAATAGACTTCGATGAAACCTTTGCTCCTGTGGCTCGACTTATAGCCATTCGCATACTGCTAGCTTATGCCAACCATCACAACATTCTTCTGTACCAAATGGATGTGAATTGTGCCTTTATCAATGGCAAAATCGGAGGAGAAGTGTATGTCGCTCAACCGCCTGGTTTTGAAGATCCTAAGCATCCTGATATGGTGTACAAGCTCAACACGGCACTGTATGGCCTCAAACAAGCACCTCGCGCTTGGTATGACACACTTAAGAAATTCCTGAAAAGCAAAGGCTTCAAACCTGGTTCACTAGATCCCACTCTCTCCACGAAGATGTATGATGGTGAACTATTTGTGTGTCAAATATACATAGATGATATTATCTTCGAATGCACTGATAAGAGATACAATGACGAGTTTGGATACATAATCTAAGAGCAATATCAGATGTCCATGATGGGGGAACTGAAATTCTTCCTTGGTCTTGAAATCCATCAACAGCGCAATGGCATCTTCATATCGCAAGAAAAATACCTCGAAGATTGCCTGCAAAGTTTGGAATGCAAGACTTCAAAGGGTACATGACGCCAATGCCAACCGAAAGTCATCTCGGCCCTGATGACAATGGTAAAGAGTTCGATAAAAAGGTATACCGCTCCATGATTGGTTCTTTGCTCTATTTATGTGCATCTAGGCCTGATATTATGCTTAGCATTTGCATGTGTGCTCGATTCCAAGCGGTACCAAAGGAGTCGCTTCACCTAGCGCTGAAGCGAATACTTAGATATTTGGCTCACACTCGAAGACTAGGATTATGGTATCCAAAGGGCTCAACATTTGATCTGGTTGGATATTCTGATGCTGATTATGCTAGTGACAAGGTTGATCGCAAGTCCACTTTAGGTACATGTTACTTTCTTGGACGATCTCTTGTCTGTTGGTCTTCAAAGAAGCAGAACTGTGTATCACTCTCCACTGCTAAATCTGAATACATTGCTGCTGGATCGTGCTGTGCTCACCTTCTCTGGATGAAGCAAACTCTCAAGGACTATGGCAGCATCGACACGAAGAATGTGCCACTCTTCTGCGACAATGAAAGCTCCATCAAGCTTTCCAAGAATCTAGTTCAGCACTCGAAGACAAAGCACATCGAGATTCGTCATCACTTTCTCAGAGATCATGTCAACAAGGAAGACATTGATATCATTCACGTCAACACTGAAGAGCAACTGGCTGATATCTTCACTAAGCCCTTGGATGAGAAGAGGTTTTGCAAGCTGCAGTGTGAGCTAAATATCTTAGAATCCTCAAATGTCCAGTGAATGGACACACATCCTAATGCTAATGCATGTTGATGACTTAGATGTGCAACACACGAAGTAACGTATTTCTTCAATCAATGAAGACTTACCCTCTGAGTGTGAATACATTAATGTGGAATTTGACTTTGGAGCGCCACGATAATTGTGCGCCGTGTTTGGGTCTAATACTTCCTATACGGTGGGTAACGCCACCACCAAAACTTTTCGAAGATTCTCATTTGGCGTCATGACTGCATTATCTTCGCAATTGGTTTGTCTTCAACATTGGTTTATCTTCAAAATCTATATCTTCGCAATGTTGTTTTGTATTCAATGTGATTGGACCCTAATCCCTTCTGTGCTACTCCCTCAAATTCCTTCTGTCTAAGTCATGTGCATTTTGTTGACACTTGTCGAATATCTTCTCCGTGTCCTTGTCAGCAGAAGATACAGAGACACACATTGAAAACTTCTTTTAATGTTCTATCCTTTGCCTGAAAACCGGAGAAGCCGGAACGACCACCTGACAATCTAGGCGTGCGTGGGGAACATAGATCAACTCCTGATAAGTTGCATGCACGCCATGTGTTCCTCAGATGTGAACCGCCAGGGGCACCTGCATAATTGCGCTGCCCCGCCCTCCTCCTTATTATAAATACACACCCCTCACGGTCAATATTCTTTCTTCCACCTCGCCACCTCGCTCAAACCCTAGCGCCTCCGCTAGCTCGCGTCGACACCAGAGACGGAGCGCTTAGCTGCCGCGACTTCTTCGACGCTATCCTCACGCCGGCCGCAGACCTCTTCCTCTCCGCCGCGCCGTAGGTGTCTTCCGCCGCCAAGTTAGGGCACGGGAGATTGGACTGCTCGGCCTCCCATCTACATCGTCTAGCCGTTCATCTCTGGTAATTAAAACTTACTTTTTATAGTCTTTTCGATCCGTCAAATCCATCCACTTCAACCAAAAGTGGTTTATACACTTCCGACCGGTGGGATCGTTCCCCACCACTCCCTCTTGCCATGGAGCAAGGTCTTTCCCCAAATCCCTCTCTCTTTGGTTTGTCCTTTTGCTTCTAGGTTTTTGGGGAGATGCTAGTGGTTCATGCGATTTTAGGCCAAATCTTTGCAAGAGTAGGATGGAGGAGAGTAGTAGTGCGTAGAGTATTTACATGATATGTTGTCCCGTGGAAGATTTGATCGGCCGTAGTACCGCTTTGTCATCATGGTAGTTCTCAGATTCATTTGTTGCTTCAGATCTAAAAACGCGCGGTACTACCGCACCTCCGGTGCGGTACTACCGTACCTTCTGCGCGGTACTACCGCGCCCGCGGTACTACCGTGATTTGGCGCGACACTAATTTTTTAGTTCCGCATGACCAAGCGGTACTACAATTGATGTCAAAACTCCCGTGTGGCAATTATTATGTGCAAATTCTACTTGTTTTGCTGTTTTGCTGCATTCTTTGCACTGATCCTTCTCGCGTTTCTTGCGTGTCTGTTTTGTGGTGTGTGTGGCTCAGGTGCTCATGCTCGTCGTTCCAACCCTAGCCGTGACACGGGCTCCAAGCGCCTTTGCAATCAAGACGAAGCTCCTGAGGGCTCTAGTGCCCCCCAACGCAGGACCAAGACCACCGCCAACAAAGACAAGGAACCTGCCATGAGTATGGATGAGATGCCACTTGCTGAGTTCGTCGCTCGTAGGAAGATCAATCCCTACGTGAATCCTCGTGCCAACCTTCAAGGAAATGAGTTGTTCTGGACCAAGCAGCAGAACCTCATTTATTTGGATGTGATCAAGGCCAAGAGGAATATCTATGTTGATGTGCATTGGATCGACATGCATCATATGAGGGAAGAGAAGCACTGGGCATACTTTGGTGAGGCTCTGGATCTAGTTGAGCAGTTTGGCATTGAGCATATCATCTCTTTTCACAAAGACTATGATCCGGAGATTGTGGCTCAGTTCTTCGCCTTGGTGTACTTTCATCCTAATGAGGACAGGATGATGACTTGGATGTCTAATGGTCGGCGGCTGACGGCTACCTGGAAGGAGTTCATGACTTTGCTTGGTGTTTCAGATGAGGGGCTCGCCACTCCCCAAGGTGTTCGTCCTCATGCCAATTCTGAGTCTGCCAACAAGAACAAGCTTCAGCCCTTCCTTGTTGAAAAGAAGCTCTCCAGTGGCAAGTCTTCGTGGGTGCTCAACTCATTCCTTGACATCATGTACCGGATCTTCCGCAACTCTCTCTTCCCACGCATTGGGGATAAGGACAAGGTACACGCCTATCTTGTGGACATGTTGCTCCTATGTGAAGAAGCGCGCAACTCTCAGACGTTACCACTGGATATCTCACACATCATGTGGTGTGAGCTTCAGTTTGCTGTCTTCAACCGCAAGGTTCCCATCTATGGACCGTATCTGTTTCAGCTGATCTCTGCAACTTGGGAGAAGATCTACCCTCAGGATGACTTTGAGGCCCCTGATTGGATTTGACATCATTCCATCCGGCTCTGTGTCAAGCCTCAGTGTGCTAACACCACTTCTCGTGCTGAGGCTGCAGCTGCCATGGATGTGGATGCAGATGAGGGTGAGGAGGATCCAGCAGATGAGGTCAGCTCTGAGGGGTACACCCCTCCCTCCTTTGAGCCATCTTGGGCTAAGAGGCTGAAGAACAAGATGAAGACCTTGTTCTGCATGCAGGCCAAGGGTCAGTACAGGTCTCATGTTGCCTCCAAGGAGAGTCGCCGCCGGGACAAGAAGATCATGAGGCTGTATGGAGAGGACATGTCTGGCAGTTCTGAGGATCGCATCACTCCAGAGGCTGAGTGGATGGTGAAGCAAGGCTACAAATGGACTGATTCTGAGGAAGACGTCGAGGAGACCATTCCTGCTGCCGAGTCTGACGAGGACCGTGCGTCTGATTACTTTGCTTGAGCCACCACGTGTGTGTAGGTGTCCTCTCTGCCTTTTTGGCGTCTCGATACCAAAGGGGGAGAGAGTGTAGGGATTTGTGAGAGTCGTGTGTTTGCTTTGCTCGTGTTTGTTCCGTTGAACCTTGCTTTGCTTTGGTTTAGTTTGTTCGTGAGACTTGGTCTATCATATGGTGTAAGACATATGCTCTCTATCATACCGAATTACCTTATTGTACCTATGCTACTTATGTCTTGCTCATATTTACTATCTTAGATACGTTTTGTCTCTAAAATATAGGGGGAGTGGTGATCCTAGTGTTCGTGCCGTGCAATTGAAAGCACTTTACTCTCTAGCACGAATCTAGGGGAGTTCGTCTATATTTTAGAGGTGTGGGGTTTGCTTGTGCTACATTCTTTCCCTTCGTGCAAATCCCATATTGTCATCAATCCACCAAGAAGGGGTAGATTGTAAGGGCATGTTTATCCCTAAGGTGTTTTGGTGATTGATGACAATGCTTTTGCGGACTAATCGTGTGCCTTGAGTATTTCAGTTGCTTCGTCGTTAGGCACAAGACGGTTTGGTACCCCTCGAAGACTATTGAAGACGGTGGTGTTTTACGGCTCCTTTGGTGGATTTGAGTCGTAGGATAGCCGTTCTATTAAGAGGGGGTCCGCTGTGGAAAGGTTTGGGTGGAATCATCACGTACATGTTTCTTCCTTTTCCCCGCCTTTCCCCTTGCGCTTTGGAGCATCCTCCATTATCTCCTTTACTGTGCAAAAAGTAGGATTCCTTAGTGCTGCTAGTTGAGGCCTGCGGTAGTACTGCTCCTAGGAGCGGTAGTACCACAGGACCCTGCGGTAGTACCGCAAGCCCTCACGGTAGTACCGTAGGCGCCCACAGTAGTACCGCTCCTATGGAGCGGTAGTACCGTGGCCTCTGGCGAGGCTCAGCCTCTCTTGCGGCTGTAGGCGCGGATGTAATTTTTTACATCCACGCCCTATGCGGTAGTACTGCCCCAGGTGCGCAGTAGTACCGCGAGTCCTGTTCCGGCTCAGTAGCACGAGCGGAAGTAGGGCGGATGTAATTTTTTACATCCGCTACCTGTGCGGTAGTACCCTGTCAGATTTTTGCACCGTTCGATTTTCAGTGGAAGTAGACACGGATGTAATTTTATTCATCCGTGCCCTTCCCTGCCTAGTCCATCCTGGCCTTGCTGTAGTACTGCAAGGGGGAGCGGTAGTACCGCGTCTGCGGCAGTACCGCTCTCAGCCTTGGCAGCTCTGGCGTGGACTAGGCACTGCCGCTGCAGCGGTAGTACCGCGGCACTTCACGGTAGTACCGTAAGCCCCTGCGGTAGTACCGCTTGTCTGGAGCAGTAGTACCCCAGGTCGCGGGCTGAGTAAGTGGATAACGGTTGGATCCTTCTCTCTACTATATAAGGGGCGTCTTCTTCCTCTAGTTGACTACCTCTTCTATCTCTGAGCTCCATTGTTGATCCAAGCTCGATTTTCTCCCGATCTCTCTCCCTAGCCAATCAAACTTGTTGATTTGCTCGGGATTGGTTGAGAAGGCCCCGATCTACACTTCCACCAAGAGAAATTTGATTCCCCCCACTAATCCCTAGCGGATCTTGTTACTCTTGGGTGTTTGAGCACCCTAGATGGTTGAGGTCACCTCGGAGCCATAGTCCATTGTGGTGAAGCTTCGTGGTGTCGTTGGGAGCCTCCAATTAAGTTGTGGAGATTGCCCCAACCTTGTTTGTAAAGGTTCGGTCGCCGCCTTCAAGGGCACCAATAGTGGAATCACGGCATCTCACATTGTGTGAGGGCGTGAGGAGAATACGGTGGCCCTAGTGGCTTCTTGGGGAGCATTGTGCCTCCACACCTCTCTAACAGAGATGTACTTCCCCTTAAAAGGAAGGAACTTCGGTAACACATCCTCGTCTCCACCGGCTCCACTCTTGGTTATCTCGCGCCTTTACTTTTGCAAGCTTACTTGTGTTGTATCCCTTGCTTGCTTGTGTGCTTGTTGTTGTTGCATCATATAGGTTGTTTACCTAGTTGCATATCTAGACAACCTACTTTGATGCAAAGTTTAATTTGGTAAAGAAAAGTTAAAAAAATTGTTAGTTGCCTATTCACCCCCCCCTCTAGTCAACTATATCGATCCTTTCAATTGGTATCAGAGCCTCGTCTCTTTATTAAGGACTTTGTCGTCCGAAGAGTATGGTTGACACCATAGACGGTGGGGAGGAGGAGCACTCCGGTGTGAATCCGATCTCATCTACGGGTGATGGGGAAACCACGGTGTCCCGTGAGGAATTCAATGTGGCCTTGGACACATTGAAAACCTCAATGACAACCACGGTTGAAAGCATGTTTAATAAATTCTTAGAAGGACTTAAACTACCTACCTCACCATTGAAAGTGGGTGATCCCACTAACAAGGTGACGGATGCTAACTCTGACAAGGGGGAAGCTAATAGTGAGAAGGGTCCTTCTACTAGTGGTAGAAATGGCACCGACATCTTTGCCCATGTGGAACCTCCAACTTATGGAGGACAGATTCCCTCTACTCATTTAAATCATGCCGGTCCTCCTCCTAAGATTGTGAAAAATGAGGATTTTGATTCTTGGGTGTATCGCTACAAGTGTCATTTAAATCATGTGAATACTAATCTTTGGATAATCATTGAAGAAGGTTTCTATCCGCATGACCAAAGCAACTTCACCCCTAGAGAAGCAGTGGACAATCAATTCAATGAGAATGCTCTTCATCATCCAAGATGCTATCCTCCCCGAAGATCTCCCTCATCTTTGACCCCATGCCATTGCTAAAGACGCATGGCAATGTGTTGTGTCTCTCTATCGGGGAAGTGCAAGCATTCAACGCTCCAACTATGAAGTGGTGCAAGATGAAGCCAATGAGTTTGCAATGAAAGAAGATGAAGAACCTCGTGAGCTCTTTCGAAGAGTGACCAAACTCGCAGTCTCACTCCAAGATCATGGGAGCAAGGACACGGATGACAATTGGATCAAGCGCAAGTTCCTCAAGGCTATGATGCCCTACAACAAGGCCATGTCCTCCATCATTCGTCAAAGACCGGAATTCCACTCCATGACCTCAAGTGAAGTATTGTACGAGTTCGTTGCAATGAACATCTTGGACAAGACCGCCGACAACGCGGGGCTCCGCTCTCAAAGGGCAAAGAAGCCCAACCTTGCCTTGAAGGCCAAGGTTATTGTGGAAGAAGAGGAAGAAGAGGAGGATGAGGAGAGCAACCCCGAAGATACGAAATATGATTATCATGAGCACATGGCTCTTGCTTCAAGACAATTTTGGAGCAGGAAAAACTCAAGGCCAAACTTCAACAAGACCAACTCAAGTGGCTTCAAGGGCAAGCAACGAGTAAGAACATGTTACAACTGTGGCAATGTGAGCCATTTCGTTGCGGATTGTCCTTACGAGAAGCGGGAAGACAATGGTGGCAAGCTTATCCGAAAAGACAAAGCCAAGTCCTTCCCCAACAAGAACAACTTCACCAAAAAGACTCCTTCTCGAGGGTTGGTGGTTCAATAAGAATACCGTGAGGATGACGATGATGATGAAGATAGTGAAGCGGTGGCCATGGCATCCGTTGCCATTGCCACAACTCCCCGGATGTCCCTCTTTGATTCACCCAACGAGAACATCACCGCCAAGTGCCTCATGGCCAAAGCCTCTAACAAGGTAACCCCCAACATCAAAACCACCATCATTACTAATCCCTCTTTGGAGGGTTGCATTGATGAACATGAGGGGTCTAATGAGGATGTGAATGAATTTGAGTCATTTATGAGTAAGCTCAAGGGCAAATCCAAGAAGCACTTTGTTTCTCTCTTGGAACAACTTCGTGAAGCCAATGACATGATCGAGGCTCACGAAGAAACCATCTTTAAGATGGAAGGTCATAGTCGTGACTATGCCGATGAGATATCGGATCTCTCTAATGCTCTTGAGGAAGAGCGTGGGCATCGTTTGACTCTTGAGGAGTCACACAACGATGACCATGCTAAGTTAAAGAAAGATCTTGATCATGCTCTTGTTGTGTCTTGCGTGCTAATGTCTGAGAAGGCTAAACTTGGGGTTGATCATGCTAGACTCAAGGAGGAGTTTGATGTACTTGACAAGGCCCACAAGGTCTTGAAGGGTGCTCACGCTAACCTCAAGGAGTCTCATGCTCAACTCCAAGTTAAGCTAACCAAGGAAAAGGCCACCTTTCCTCATATGGTATTAATTGATAATGCATATGCCACTAACCCGTGTTGTGAGCATGTGCATCTTGTGGAGGAGAATGCCAAGTTGAAGGATCAACTTGAGAAAGGCCTTGTGACATGCATTCAAGGTGAGAAGAACCTCAACGACCTTTTGAGCAATCAAAAGGAAGTTGTTGCCAAGGAAGGAATTGGGTTCGCACCCAAGTCCAAGAATAAGAAGAAGAACGACAAGACCAAACGTCCTCCTCCTCTCAAGCAAACCTTTGTGAAAGAGGGAGAGTGTGCTCCTAAGGAGAAGAAGAACAATGTGAAGGGTGTTGATGTCAAAAAGGGCAAAACCACCTCCTCCCCCAACAAAGCCGGCGACTTTAACCCTTCATATGTGTTGTGCCGTGCTAGTGATGGGCATGTTTATGCTAAATTTGTTGGTTCTCCTTATGAGTACATTGAATGGTCTATTTGGGTTCCTAAGACCCTTGTTACTAACATCAAAGGACCCATTACTAAATGGGTACCTAAAACCAAGCATTGATCTCTTGTAGGTGTTTGCTTCCGGTGGGGGATCATGGTTGCTCGATAGTGGAGCAACAAATCATATGACCGGGACAAAGGACTTGGTGGTGGACGTGCACAAGATTCCTACTATGCCCACCAATGTCGAGTGGGGTGATGCCTTGTCTTCTAAGGTATTGGGTCTTGGCAAGGTTGTCATTTCTCATGATCTAACGATCGAGAAAGTCATGCTTGTTGAGTCCCTTGCATTCAATCTTCTTTCCGTTCGTCAACTTGCACTCATGGGCTTTGCCACTTTCTTTGATATTGATACCGTGGCCCTCTTGTGGATAAAGACTCCTAAAGTAGCCTTTGTTGGGCATGTCGAGAACGGTGTTTATGTGATTAACTTTTCAGAGCAACCCACTAAGACCGCGACATGCCTAATGGCTAAAGTTGATGTGGGATGGCTTTGCCATCGCCGTTTAGCCCATGTCAATATGAGATCTTTGCAAAGTCTCCTCAAGGGGGACCATGTCCGTGGACTAACAAATGTTAGTTTTGCCAAAAATCGTGCTTGCAGTGCTTGTATTGAAGGAAAGCTTCATGAGAAGGCTCACCCTCCCACGACCATCATCTACTCGAAGAGACCCTTGGAGCTCCTTCACATGGATCTCTTTGGGCCTCCATCCTTTGATAGTCTTGGAGGTAGAAAGTATTGCTTGGTGATTGTGGATGATTATTGAAGATACACTTGGGTATACTTCTTCAAGAGGAAGAGTGAGACTCAACAAACCGTCATCGACTTTGCAAACGAAGCTCAACGTTAACATGATGCAAAGATATTGACAATAAGAAGTGACAACGGCACCGAGTTCAAGAACTACACCTTGGATGAGTTTCTTAGTGATGAGGGGATCAAGCATCAATATGATGCACCATATACCCCTCAACAAAATGGTGTCGCGGAGAGGAAGAACCGGACGTTGATGGATGCAGCAAGGACCATGATGGCGGAGTTCAAGTCTCCATACAACTTTTGGGCTGAAGCCATCAACACAGCATGTCATGCATCCAATCGGCTCTATCTCCGCAAAGGCTTGAACAAGACTCCTTATGAAATACTCACCGGTAACAAGCCTAATCTCAAGTACTTCCGGGTGTTTGGGTGTAAGTGTTTCATTCTCACGAAAGGTGTTCGTTTGTCTAAATTTGAGGCTAGAGCTTATGAGGGCATATTTGTTGGTTATGCTACAAACTCTCATGCTTACCGTGTCCTCAACAAGTCCACCAGACTCATTGAGGAGACATGTAACATGGAGTTTGATGAAAATAACGGCTCCCAAGTGGAGCAAAGTGGTACTTGTGATGTAGGTGATGAAATTCCTCCCCAAGCCATAAGAAGAATGGGTATTGGTGATATTCTACCCATTGAGGAACCCCTTGTTGCCGAAGGAGAAGGACACTGCCTCACTCAAGTGGAGCCATCACCTCCCCAAGACCCACACACTTCCGAAGAACAAAGTGAAGGCCCTCAACCTCGTGAACAAGACCAAGGGCAAGATCAACCCCAAGATGGTGGTGAACCACCAAATGATGCCCAAGGTCAAGTTCTCCCCCTCGAGCAAGTTCAAGATCATGAGCAAGCTCAAGATCAAGAACAAGCTCAAGACGGCGCTCAAGGTAATCAAGTTAACCCTCCTCCTTCCACATCCGAGGAGGAATTAGAGCGTCGTGCCGCGAAGATTGCTTCCAAGCTCACCACCAAAGGTCATCTCATGGAGAATGTGGTTGGAAGCCTAAGAAAGGGGGTAAGCACTCGTAGACAATTAGCAAACTATTGTGAACATCACGTGTTTGTCTCTTGTGTTGAACCCCAAAAGGTCTATGAGGCGCTCGAAGATCCGGATTGGCTCAATGCCATGCATGAAGAACTCAACAACTTCGAGTACAACATGGTGTGGAGATTGGTGCCAAGGCCGTCGGGGAACCACAACGTCATTGGAACCAAGTGGATTTTCAAGAACAAGCAAGATGCTCATGGGAACATCATTCGCAACAAGGCAAGATTGGTAGCACAAGGCTACTCCCAAGTCGAGGGTATCGACTACGGTGAAACCTTTGCTCCCGTTGCTCGCCTTGAATCCATTCGTTTGTTGATTTCTTATGCTTCCATCACAACTTTAAGTTACAACAAATGGATGTGAAAAGTGCTTTTCTTAATGGACCTATTAATGAGTTGGATTATGTCAAGCAACCCCCGGGTTCGAGGATCCCTACTTCCCAGATCATGTGTATCAACTCGATAAGGCACTCTACGGCCTTAAACAAGCCTCATGTGCGTGGTATCACCACCTTACCGAGTTGTTACAAGATCGTGGATTTGAGGTTGGGCAAATCGATCCCACTCTTTTTACTAAGAAGGTCAAAGGGGAGTTGTTTGCATGCCAACTATATGTTGATGATATT
The DNA here is from genome assembly GCF_002162155.2 of Triticum dicoccoides. NCBI lineage: Eukaryota > Viridiplantae > Streptophyta > Magnoliopsida > Poales > Poaceae > Triticum > Triticum dicoccoides. The sequence continues at coordinate 457,508,528 of NC_041389.1, forward strand.
ATCTTTGGTTCCCCTAACAAAGCTTCCAATGAGGAATTTGCCGCTCTCATGACCTCTAAGTTCAAGATGTCTTCGATGGGAGAGTTGAAGTTCTTCCTTGGTTTTGATATCAAACAAAGAAGAGAAGGTACCTTCAACAACCAAGCCAAATACACTCAAGACATGCTAAAAAGGTTCAAGCTAAGTGATGTCAAGCCGGCTTCTACTCCGATGCCTACCAAGGGCCAACTTGACATTGATCCCAATGGTAAAGCGGTGGATCAAAAGGTATATCGCTCCATGATTGGCTCCTTGCTTTACCTTTGTGCATCTAGACCGGATATCATGTTGAGTGTGGGAATATGTGCACGGTGGATCAAAAGGTTCCCATCTATGGACCGTATCTGTTTCAGCTGATCTCTACAACTTGGGAGAAGCTCTACCCTCAGGATGACTTTGAGGCCCCTGATTGGATTCGACATGATTCCATCCGGCTCCGTGTCAAGCCTCAGTGGGCTAACACCACATCTCGTGCTGAGGCTGCAGCTGCCATGGATGTGGATGCAGATGAGGGTGAAGAGGAGCCAGCAGATGAGGTCAGCTCTGAGGGGTACACCCCTCCCTCCTTTGAGCCATCTTGGGCTAAGAGGCTGAAGAACAAGATGAAGACCTTGTTCTGCATGCAGGCCAAGGGTCAGTACAGGTCTCATGTTGCCTCCAAGGAGAGTCGCCGCCGGGACAAGAAGATCATGAGGCTGTATGGAGAGGACGTGTCTGGCGGTTCTGAGGATCGCATCACTCCACAGGCTGAGTGGATGGTGAAGCAAGGCTACAAGTGGACTGATTCTGAGGAAGACGTCGAGGAGACCATTCCTGCTGCCGAGTCTGACGAGGACCGTGCGTCTGATTACTTTGTTTGAGCCACCACGTGTGTGTAGGTGTCCTCTCTGCCTTTTTGGCGTCTCGATGCCAAAGGGGGAGAGAGTGTAGGGATTTGCGAGAGTCTTGTGTTTGCTTTGCTCGTGTTTGTTCCGTTGAACCTTGCTTTGCTTTGGTTTAGTTTGTTCGTGAGACTTGGTCTATCATATGGTGTAAGACATATGCTCTCTATCGTACGAATTACCTTATTGTACCTATGCTACTTATGTCTTGCTCATATTTACTATCTTAGATACGCTTTGTCTCTAAAATATAGGGGGAGTGGTGATCCTAGTGTTCGTGTCGTGCAATCCAAAGCACTTTACTCTCTAGCACGAATCTAGGGGGAGCTCGTCTATATTTTAGAGGTGTGGGGTTTGCTTGTGCTACATTCTTTCCCTTCGTACAAATCCCGTATTGTCATCAATCCACCAAAAAGGGGTAGATTGTAAGGGCATGTTTATCCCTAAGGTGTTTTGGTGATTGATGACAATGCTTTTGCGGACTAATCGTGTGCCTTGAGTATTTCAGTTGCTTCGTCGTTAGGCACAAGACAGTTTGGTACCCCTCGAAGACTATTGAAGACGGTAGTGTTTTACGTCTCCTTTGGTGGATTTGAGTCGTAGGATAGCCGTTCTATTAAGAGGGGGTCCGTTGTGGAAAGGTTTGGGTGGAATCATCACGTACACGTTTCTTCCTTTTCCCCGCCTTTCCCCTTGCGCTTTGGAGCATCCTCCGTTATCTCCTTTACTATGCAAAAAGTAGGATTCCTTCGTGCTGCTAGTTGAGGCTTGTGGTAGTACTGCTCCTAGGAGCGGTAGTACCGCAGGACCCTGCGGTACTACCGCAAGCCCTCACGGTAGTACCGTAGGAGCCCACAGTAGTACCGCTGCTATGGAGCGGTAGTACCATGGCCTCTGGCCAGGCTCAGCCTCTCTTGCGGATGTAGGCGCAGATGTAATTTTTTACATCCGCGCAACATGCGGTAGTACCGCCCCAGGTGCGCGGTAGTACCGTGAGTCCTGTTCCGGCTCAGTAGCACGAGCGGAACTAGGGCGGATGTAATTTTTTACATCTGCTACCTGCGCGGTAGTACCGCAAGTCAGGTCGTAGGTCGTGTTTGTCACAGTAGGTCTAGTTTTTTGTCATGCATGTACATCCATGACAAATTTATGACAGAATCAAGATAGTCATACCTGTGTTGTCATAGAAGTGTTCCATGACATTACCAAAATTATCATCACGGAAGTGTCCAGTTCCATGATGATAAATCGCGCGTCACAGAAGTGCTTTCGTCAAGGGTGACCGACACGTGTCATCCACCGTAACGGAACGCCATTAAGCTATTGGGTCGAGTTTTGGATCTGATAACCCGTTAATAGCCCCGACCAATGGGGATTTTCCATGTGTAAAATCATCATTGGCTGGAGGAGACACATGTCAGGTCTGCGCTGGCACAGGTGTCACTCATCCAATGGGCGAGACGCGCCTATGATATGTTGACATGTGGACCGGCACATCAAGTTTAAATGGGCCGGCCCAACTAAAGGCCAACAAGATTTTGCGGACCATAATGGGCCGGCCCAGCTGCCCACGAGATTTTGTGGACTATAATGGGCTGGCCCAGCTAAAGGCCCACAAGATTTTGCGGGCCATAATGGGCCGGCCCAGGTAAAGGCCCACAAGATTTTTGTGTGCCATAATGGGCCGGCCCAGGTAAAGGCCCAAAAGATTCTTGCGGATCATAATGGGCCGGCCCGGCTAAAGGTCCACGAGATTTCACCGACATTAATGGGCCGGCCCAACTGTAGGCCCACAAGAATTTGAGGACCCTATTTGATCCGGTCCATTAATGGCCTGCCACGTTCCGGGCTTAATAGTGGCCCATATGAGATCCGGCCCGTTAAAAGCCTACCATGTTCTGGGCCAAATTACGGCCTAGATCAGGTCCGGCCCTTTAAGAGGCTATGGGCTCAATTATGGCCCATATCAGATTCGGCCCGTCAACTTGGCACTATGCTTTTGGGCCCACTTGCTAAAGGCCCACTAAGTAATTCAGCCTGATATTAGTTTTGGCCTCTTAAGGGCCCGTTTAATATTTCGGCCCCATATTAATTTCGGCCTGTTAAATTCCCATCATATAGTTGGGCCTAACTACGACCCGGTTTGCATCCGGCCTGCTCGCAGCCGATATCTGATTGGGCCAAACAAGGACTGAGACAGTTTTGGCCTGTTAAAAGCCCGTGATTTGATTCGCATAATCATGGGCCGGGGTTCATTTCGAGCTGCTACCGGCCCGTTAGCTGTTCGTCACGTTTCAGGCCCAACCTACATCGTGATTGCATGACGGCCCGATTATGTACCGTAATTTTACGGTTTGGCCGGTTTACTGCGAAGACAGGATATATATATAGTAAAATAACTACAGCATCGTAAATAAGAAAAAACCTAGACTATACAATAAAGAAATTACAGCATATTACATACACTGGGCATCAAAGATCGCCACCAGTGCAAATAAACACGCCGCCAAAATAATATACAAAACTGACAGCACTTCAATAGAGTTCAAGAAAGGTTAGCCCTGCTGGGGAGCTGCAGCGCAAGTAGCTGAGCAAGATGATGAAACTGCGCTTGTTCAACACTTAAATCTTCCTCACTCTGAAAGATAAACAAGCAGACAGATGACAGGTTTTGCACATAAAAGTATCAGTGCTGACAATTCATCACATTTCTTACTGACGAATAAAGTGACACAGTTTAAAATTGCATTAACACAATATGGTATTGTTCAGGTCAAGACATGGCAGGAAATGACATTGTGAAGGAGTTGGCAGCTTCACGACACCACTGGATTACAAATCAAGAACTCATAAGTATCAATGGTTAGTGTGCTGTCATTTTATCCCATTTCAGATTGGCAAATAAAGAGACGGTTTAAATAATACTCCCTCCATCCGGAATTACTTGTCATCAAAATGGATGTGTCTAGAACTACAATACATCTAGATACATCCATTTCAATGACAAGTATTTTCGGACGGAGGGAGTAGTAGAATGATATGACATTGTTCATAGTTAAGACATTGTAGAATATGAAATTGTGCTGTAGTGGGTAGGTTCACCACACCACTGGATTACGGATGAAGAACAGAAGCATACATGCAGTGAAAAAGAAGATCACTTGCTCTGTATAGTTTAATTTACATGGTATGAATAAGGAACTTGGTTGTACAACTGAAACTTAAATTGAGAAAGGACAAACTTTTGTTTATGAACTACATAATAAACTTTAAATATGCAATTTGATGCAAACACCAAAAATAAACAGCTGTTGCAGTCATGCCTAACCAAATATATACAACAAAGTTTGAAGGCTTGAGATGGACAAACTTACATTATTGGTGAAGACAG
>NC_041389.1:457513103-457560967 GCF_002162155.2 Triticum dicoccoides
GAATATTTAAGATAAGATGAAGAGTGATGCTACATAACCAAGTAGCTATAAATGTAAGTGCAGCGATACAGGCAAAAGGTACAACCAAGAGCAATGCACAGCTAAACTTCTTCAGTACCAACCTTATGGTAAGAGTAAATATAGATCTAATGTGTAGAAAATGGAGGGCAAAGGAAAATAAGCTGCAGAGTGATGGTACATGAACAACTACCTGTCATTATAAGTACACTGATAAAGGACAGCATGTACTTACAAGAACAATGCAGAGCTAAAAAAACATTGGCATTGGATATATTCTACACTAATGTAACCATTCATACAGATTAGATAATTTGGAGCGAACAATTGATAAGCAAGCTATCATGCATACTGCTGTCACATAATGAACCAGGTATGTATGCAAGTACAGTAATACAGGACAACAGGTACTAACAAGAGCAAAGCAGCGGGCATCATATTTGCGATATCCTGTCGTTCTTTTCAAACCGGAATTCTTCTTCGAGTAGATTTCCTGCAAAAAAGATCTGTAAGGCACATGCCGAAAAGTAGAAGTTCAAATTGTCATGTGATTTCATAGACAGTACCTCATCCTGGGAACGAGACCAGTGCATAACAAGGTTTTTCCATTCAATGTCTTCTAAATTTAGCACAGGAGACTTCACCGGAAATTCGTTTATAGACTTGGCACCAAAGTGTGATTTCCTCAGGTAACACCGATACTGCTGCAATGCTTCCTTGAAAAGCACAAGCAAGCTTTGCTCGTCATGACTATCCATCTTGACCCTCGCCTAGTTACAATATTGTAATGTAAATCATTGATGTGTTCAATCAGCAGAAAACAGGAAAATAATAACCATGAATAATAGCACTTACACGTAAGTTGGACAGGAAGATGTGAAAATGGTGTTTGTCTTCACAATAATCTTCCCATGATGGGAATATATGCATGTAGTCCCTAACAACATTGAAAGCATTGTCTTTTAAACTGGGAATAAATGGAATGGGGTTCCAATCTGCAGGAATTGGCCGTCTTTGCAATTGGAATAGGTCTTCGGCCGGTGGACTTGCTGTACTTTTTGCTGGAGTGGGATTTTTCTGTGGTACAGCTGGTGCTATGGCAAATGAAATCGGTATACCTTTTGCTGGAGTGCAGGTCCTGTGTGGTGGGGCTAGTGGTGTGGCCAGTGAAGTATGGGTACAGTCTGCTGGAGTCGGTCCTACGTTTTGTGTCACTAGTTGTACCGCCAATATAAGTGGGTGCTGTCTGATTTCTCCGGCACCACCACGTTTTTCAAGGACTTTGCTGGTGCTCCTTCAGGTTCGGCAATCACCCTCTTCCTTTTTGATGTCTGATGCACACGAACAACATTTGAGTGAAAAAACATGGTATGATGACAGATGGAATATGTATTGATAATGGATGGGCATGGCATCTCGACATATATGATGAGTAAACTAAGTAGATGGCGGTGCAACAAAGTAGAAGAAATGCAAGACAACATATGCAAGATACCCGCAATCAATAAAACATTGCCAAATTAGAACAGGCACCTTGATGGGTGAACAGGACAGGCCATCTACCTTTGACTCCTCGAGGTTAGAATAGTCATTAGGATCATATTCTGAACAAGAGCCAACAGGTGGGGAGCGTATGAGTTTCATTGCATCCAGAATGGCACTCAATGCCTTGGTGCCAATTTTGTAAGTCATTGCAGTGTTTAGCTTCAAGAGTGGACTGCTGCTAGTGCGACACAAAGCAGCTACACAGATCATAGTATAGATATCACGGGAAAACCTTACGCATCAGTGTAAAATCAGCAAAGTGGAACTTGCTGGAATATATGTGCTAGTATTGCCGGTACGGCTAGAAAGGCTTCGGATACCAGCTCTCTTCAAGTGAAGGTGCGGTACTGTTAATATCAGTGTAACTCTCAAAGGCGACACAGCTCCGCACATTTCCTTTCTATTCTTATAGGATTCCAGTGGGCAGGCCACTACAAATCCTATTCCTATGTTTACAAGATCCTACGAATCAAAGAGGCTCAAAGTGTCCATCACAACCGACCATATAGACCTCTGCACTGCAAATGTCCCTGCTCATCTTCAGTACAAGGAACATACTGTACTACTAGCATACTCCCTCCGTTCGAAAATATAAGCCTTGGTAGAGATTTCCACTATGGATCACATACAGATGTATCCAGATACATTTTAGAGTGTTGATTCACTCATTTTGCTTCATATGTAGTCCATGGTGGAATCTATACAAAGACTTGTATTTAGGAATGGAGAGAGTACATATTAAAGAAGAATGGAAGAGGAACATGGTAAAGAAGAGCAAGCAGATTTTGGATAATAAAATGTTGGTTGCGCAGTGCCCACACATGATGAACCAGAGCGCATTAAGAATGCAACTCCCAGCTGTCTCTCGACCATTTCAGGCGGTTGGATGAAGATCCTACGTCTCCTAACCCTTCTTCTTCCTCGTCTCTTAATTCTTCCTATACAGAACACCGCACGGGCCGCCGGCCAGACCACCGGCCCCAACCGTCTGTGTTCCTCCGCCACCCCCACCCCCCACCCGCGTCGAGTTTTCTTTGTTCGGCGAGGCCCCACAACCACCTGAGCCCCTTGGATCGCACCGGCAAACTCCGGCGAGCTCTAAAAAATCGACTGACCCAATTTTGAAATTTAGTCTACTGTGATTTAACTAGTGTGGAATATAAAAGGGGAAAACCATAAGCATTGGGAGTATAGTGTTGAGCGTGCCATGGCGGATCTGAAGGTGCAAACCGGACAAAGGCAACTTCGCAACCAAGACAAGAAATCAGAGTAAAGAAGTGGCAATCTATTTTCTTGCTGCAATAAATAAGTTGAGCAGATACGAAAGAGTACCGCCTCTGGTGCGGCGCCGTGTACCCATCTGCTGAGAATTTGATGATGTTGCGGTAGCGATGGCTGTCGGCGGTGTGGAAGTAGATCTAGGAGGGTAGACGGTGGCGGCGGGGCGCGGTGGACGAGACGATCGTAGGAGCGGCACCGACAAGGTGGACGACGGCGGGGATGAAGCGAGAGGACGGGATGCAAGGATCCCGGTCCGAAGGCGTGGATGAGAGAGGTCGATCTCTTGTAATGGACGGCGGCGTTGGGGTATCAGCTCCGACATGGTGGAGGAGGACGGCGGTGGATGGGGTGGCGGACGGCGGCGGACGGAGGAGGGTGGGGTGGAGAGGGTGTTTTGGCGCCCACGGAGTACGAATGGGGAAAATGGAGGTAGAGAGGAAGGGGGGAACCATGTATTTAGGGTGTGCTTGTCTCAAATGCAAGGAAATTTACAAACTTAGCCCCCGTTTCAAATTTCTACTACATCACAGCAACATTAGTCAGTTGGGGATAGGACGGTAATCTCGCATACACCGAATATTTGCCGACGAGAGTTTTTTTTGGCGCCCACCGTGTATGAATATGAATCGGGGAGGGAGTCGATTTCGGCTGAGGGCACACTGTGTTTTGGCGCCCACCGTGTATGAATCCGGGTGAGAGGCGGTTACGTCACGTTTGGGTGAAATTACAAACCTACCCCTATCGAAACCTATAGAAATTCAGCAGATAGGCTTTGCGTGGCAGGGATAGGCAGTAGTGATTTCCATCTCGCAGATTTTGGTTTCGGACGGTTACTGCGACTTTCCCCGCTTCGTTCAAATTTTGCACAGTGCACGTTTACCGTCCCAACTCAATTCGAATCCCGTTTGTATTCTACTATTTTTTTTCGGGCGGGATCCATTTTCAATTGGAATTACATTCTATATACATCATTTTTTAATATACTTTCAAAAGCACAACAAAGAATTCTGCTCCTTTATATGTATAATATGATTTACAAATACAACAATCTCGAAATCTTAAGGTTGAATTTAAAAAAAATTAAACAAATTATGTTCTACTAAAATGTATGGATCTGTAATATCTACATATTAAATAACATAGATGCGCGTGTGTCGGGGGTTGGATGCGACATATGCCAACGGGTGGCTTATCATGGTGGGGGCGAGTAGAACGTCGCCGGTGCCTGGAAACGGGATGAGGCGCAAACATGCACGCCGGCGAATCTTACCCAGCTTCGGGGCTCTCCAGGGAGATAACACCCCTACTGCTGCTCTGCGGGGTCTCCGCATGATCACTATGGGGCGATAATACAAAGGTGCTCCTTGAGCTGTTTCGGGAGGCAGGAGGGAGCAAGGCTGGCTCTCTCCCCTGCTTGCTATGTGTCTAAATCTATCCAAGGCCCAACCCTTTGCATGGGTGTCCCGGGGGGTTTATATAGGCCTACCCCCCGGGGGTACAATAGTAAACTGACTGGGTGTGGCCCCCAGCTGTCTGTCTCTCACGCCGCCACCCTTCCTGCTGGCTTCTGGGGCCCGCCGACTGGCGGGTCCCGCGAACAGGCCGAGCACTGTGCGACGCTCCTGATGACGCAGGCTCGGTCATGGGGTCGTGGGAACAGTGCCGCCGTCTGTCAGGCGATCACTGTCGCCACTCCCCATCCAATCTGGTTTATGGCTCGTGGGGCCCAGAGGAGGAGGCGGCCGACTCTGGGGAGGCCGACTCCCACAGGGCTGACTCCAGGCGCTCTGGCCGTCTTCTACTCTCCCACTGACAGAGGGCCCGGCGATCTCCGGGCCGTACAGGCCACCATCGTGGGCACAGTGCCTCGCGCACTGTAGCTTAGGTCAGGGGAGGCATGGCAACAGTGCCGCGCCTCACTTGAGATCTTCCAGCGATACGGCTTACTGTAGCCATGCCCACCCCTCGTGGGCCGGAGGGGATGGCCACGTCGGGGCCGTACCCTGCATTGGTCTTCGAGAAAGGTCGCGGGCCGACTCCCATAGTCGGCCCCCCGAAGGTCGCAAACCCAGAGTCGGCTTGCATCAGAGTCGCCGTCTGGGACTCGGCTTCTCCGAAGGTCGCCAGCTGGGACTCGGCCTCCCCGAAGTTCGCCAGCTGGGATGCGGTCAGAGGGGCGCGGCTTGCCCCGATGTCTTGAAAGATCCTGGGTCCCGGGTCGGCCTACCCATGGCCCATTACTCCGACAGTAGTCCCCGAAGCTGGTGAAGCCCGGCGGGCGCCGCCTCGAGGGGCTTCAACAGTTTTAATTTTCCCAGGGCCGACTCTGAGACTCGGCCCCTGTTGCTTTGGGCCGCCTCGCCGAAGTCGGTCTCGTTCAGTGAAGGGCCGCCGTTCGCAGGTCGTGGCGGGAAACGGGAAGCGTATCGGTCACGCCTCCCTGTCATTATCGAGACGGTCCTATCGTGTGGCGCCACGTGGAGGCGATAGTCTGCCTACCCACGCGCGTGACGGGACGGGCCGTCAGGTGGGGCCCGCCATTACCGCACCTCGGCCCCTGAGCGGATCCGCTGTGGCCGCGGACGGTTGGCATCCCCACGTCGTTACTGCGCGCAGTAACTTCGTGGGGGTTAATTGTGGGCGGCGTGGGGCCTTGGGCGCAGTTAATCCCCACGTCGCCCCCTCGGCTTCTCAGCCCGTAGGGCTATAAGTAGGCGGGGAGGAGCGGGCGGCGCTGCACGCGCACTCTCTCCTCCGCTCTCCCGCCTTTCTCCTTCCTTCGCCGCGAGCCACGGCATTCTTCCTCCGCCGCGAGCCAAGGCATTCTTCCTCGCCGGCGATGAGTTCTTATTCCGCCGCGCCCCCCACCTCGCGCTCCGGCGTGTGGGATGGCTCGGACGTGGAGGCGGAGGACATCGAGTTCCTTCGCCGGACCCGCCGCCTCCCCAGCGCAGACCTGGTGCACGCCCGTCCCGCGCCGGCGGGAGAGATCCGGCCCGCGCCGGAGGAGGGCGAGCGGGTCATCTTCCGCTCGCATCTCATGCGCGGGCTGGGGCTTCCGGCGAGCGGATTCTTCCGCTCGTTTCTCGAGTTCCACAAGCTGCAGCCGCACCACCTCACTCCCAATGCGGTGGTGCTTCTCTCCGCCTTCGCCACTCTGTGCGAAGGCTACATCGGCGTTCTCCCCACCCTCGAGCTGTGGGGGGAGTTCTTCTCTTCAAAACTCGGCACTCAGGCCGCCGGCACGCTGGCTCAGTGCGGCACCTATATCGCGGTGCGGCGCACGACGGCCGACAATCCTTTTCCGCCCATCCCGCTGGTGAAGTCGGTGAAGATGTGGCAGAAGTCCTACTTCTACGTGAAGAACATCTCCACCGATGGCGACTGGGTCAATCTGCCGCCTTTCGACCCCGAGCCTCTGACTGGCCGGCTGGCCAGTTGGTCCCATCGGTCAAAATCACTTTCGACCTCCGGAGCCGGCGCCGTGACGCGACTCCGAGTCATGCTGCAGTCGGAGGGGCTCGTCGCCTCCGATCTTCTGGCCGCCTTCGTGGCGCGCCGGGTTCTTCCGCTCCAGGGCCGGCCTCACCTCATCTGCCAGATGAGCGGCCGCCACGATCCGAGCCGGCTGTGCACCAAGGACATGCCGCGTGAGGAGGTGGCGAACTTGGTGAACCACATCGCCCACTGCGGGTTCACGGAGGAGTGGCAGGTCGGCAAGGAGCCGTACTCGCGCGACGACCCCCCTCCAATGGTAAGTCGCACCCGTCTGTAGCTCGATCTTATCTGCGTCTGACTTCGAGCTCTAATCTTCGTTGGCATCTTCCGAGCAGAACCCCCTCACAGCGCCCGCAGCCGGCGCCACAAGGGAGCCTCGCGACTACGTCCCAGATCGCGAGGCCAGCGACGTTGACGACCCCGACTTGGGGGCGGCGGCGCTGGAGGCCGACGCAGAAGGCGGCGGAGAGGGGGCAGACGGCGGCCTCAGACCGTCGGCGACCTTCGCCGACTGGCCCGAGGACGACGTCGACGCGGAAGTCGTCCCGCGCCGCCAGCCGAAAGCCGGCCCCTCCGGCCAAGCCGGCGCGAAGAGGCGTCACGCCGGGCCGAGTGTTCCCGGCGGCAGGTCAAAGAAGTTCAAGGGAGCCGCCGCCGCGACCAAGCGGGAGGAGGCGGCCGCGAAGGCCAACCGCTTCCGAAAGGAAGTGAGAAGGCCGCCGCTAATTTCTTCGTGAGTCTTCTTACTCTGTCGCTTCTTTGTTGGATCTTATTGGAGTCTTTTCTGATTTTCCCTCCAATCTTCTCCAGAGCTCCCCTCTCCCTTGAGAGAGCCGCCGTCCCCTCCGTCATGGGGTCGGCGGAGACATCTGCCAACACTCGGCGGATTGATCCCGCCGCCGACCTTCGGGAGGTGACGGAGCGGAACGCGCGGGAGAAGCGCGAAGAGGAGGAGGCCGACCGCGTGGAGAAGGCGGAGGCCGAGAAGGCGGCCGCCAACGCCCAGCGACACCTGGAGGAGGCCGTGGCTGCGGCCGCAGCGAAGCGGCATGCTGAGGAGGTCGCGCGTCGCCGATCGGCGATGCTTGTCCCCCCGCTGTCGTCGGCGCCGCTGGCTCCTGAGTTCACGGGGCAGACCGGGGAGGTCGGCACCGCGAACCCTCTCGCGGAGGTGGGCGGCGACGTCTCAGGCTCAGATACTCACGCTCCGCCTTCGCCGCCTCCGCCGCCTCCGTGTTCGAGGCCGCATGGCAAACAGCCGGTGGACCCGCAGGACCCTCCAGCTGCAGACGACGCTGAGGCATGGCTGCTTCTTCAAGTCGCCGTGCCGACGGCCGCCGGCTTGAGAGGACGAGCTCAGCGCCGCGAGCTCAGGAGACTGGCGCCGCAAGTTCGGCGAACCTGGACGTCGAGGCCTCCAGTGCCGCGCCCACCGGCTGGCTGCGGGGAGGCGGCACTGGCCCACTGAACCAGGCCCTCCTGGACGTCCAGTCGAAGCTGCGCGAGGAGGGCGACGCCCTCCAAGTCTGCACCAGAGCGCATCTGGCCCTGCGGACCTCCGTCCGGGTATGTTTCGTTTCTCTCTTTTAGTTTCTGTCTTCTTCTGTGGGGGCGCGCCAGCGCACCCACTGGGTGTAGTCCCCGAGTTTGGGGCCGGCTGCTGAGCAGGCGGCTCGGAACTCCTTCTGGTGAGCTCCGAAGACTAACTTTCGCTTTGCCGGCTTTGCAGGAATACCACAATCTCCGCGCTACTGCCTTCAACCGCAATGTTGAAGGGCTGAAGAAGCGGACCGCCGATCTGACGGAAAGCCGAGGTGAGCTAATTCTTCCTTCCTCGCGGGGGTGCACCCGCGGGCTGTAGGCCCCGAGATTCGGGCCGACTGCTGAGCAGTTGGGCCGGATCTCCCCGGCGACCTATCTTCCTTCTTCTTCGCGGGTGCGCACTGGCGTGCCCGCGGGCTGTAGTCCCCGAGATTCGGGCGGACTGCTGAGCAGTCGGGCCGGATCTCCCCGACGACCTTCCTTACTGATGACTTTGTTGTCTCCTTCTTCGATCTTCAGGCGCCAATGCCACCCTCCAGGAGCAGCTGGGCGAGACCAACACCGCTCGCTGCGCCAAGGAGGAGGAGTGCGACAAGCTCGTCCAAGAGCGCGACCTGCTGGCAACGCAGCTGGCCGAGCAGAAAGAGCTGCTTCGGAAGGCGCAGGACGACGCCAAGTCGCGGGAAGATGCCCTCATAGCCGAGTTCGAGGTCGAACGCTCCGCGTGGACCGACCGGGAGGCGATGCTGACCTCCGGCTACCACGAGCTCGAGGACATCGTTGATGGTAATTCTTTTTTCCCTTCTTTGGTCTTCCGACTCTGTGTCGGGCTGATTTCTGATTTTTCTGACTGTCTTCTTTTCTGTCTTGGTAGACTTCTTTCCCGGCCACTCGCAGGCCGTTCCTCTGGCCATCGAGGCGGCTCGGGAGGAGCGAAGGGCGAAGGGCGAAGTGATTGCCACCAACGCCCCCCGAACCATCGATGAGCAGCTCCTGAGCATCGGGGCTCGTCTTCGTCCTGCGCACCGTATGCTGCGCCGTCTTCAGCACGCTGGTGCCCAAGTGGTTGCCGCCCTGTGTCCGGAGGTGCCGACTCTTTGCACCGCCAGCCGGACGGCCGACTGGCTGGAGGTCACCGCCGATCGCTTTGAGGCTTGGAGGGGCTCCTCGGCTCGGGCGGGAGCACGCCGAGCCTTGGAGTTCGTCAAAGGGTGGTATCCAGGGCTGGACCTGGACCGTCTGGCCGTGTTCCGGTCAGAGGCCCAGGCCGAGCTGGAAGCCGTAGAAGGCGCCCTTGTCGAGCACGCGGCAGCCATCGCCGAGTACACGGACACCAGTGTCTTTGTGCCCGAGCGGACCGAAGGCGGCGAGGAGGTACCGCCGGAGTGGTTCGGGATGCACCCGGAGTACGAGGAGGACTCGGCGGAGGTGATCGGCTCCAGCGCCGAGGAGGAGGACGAGTCGGAGGACGGAAGCGAGGAGGAGGCGCCAGAGGACGAGGCAGGCGGCCAGCCTCAGCCCGATCGCGCCTCCAGCAACGGGCCGCACAAGGAAAAAGCGACCGTCGCCGGAGGCGACCAAGCTGAGATCGCCGAACCGACTGCCCCGGCATCCGACACCGCCGTCACCTCCGACCCTCCGGCTCCGGAGGCCGCCCCCTAGAGTGCTTCTGTTTATCTGTCTTTGTTGTTCTTAAAAAACTTGTCAGATTCGAACAATTCCACCCACTGGGTGTATTCGGCCAAGGGCCTTATGTAAATATTTATCTAATTTCCGCCTTTCCTTGCTTTTGTTCCTTAGACTTTTTTCCTTTGCCGCCTTCCTTCAGTTGCCGCCTTGCCGGCTGGTCAGCCGCTCTGCGGACTGTCGCCGGGTCAAGTTCTTAGCTACTTTAGGGAGGCAAGTACTTAGTCGTTTAGAATATCTTAGCAAGTTGGCTAGAAACCGACAGGCCGACTATTCGAGAGTCGGCTGTCCTTGATGAAAATTGAGACGGCGAGCCGACTGCTCATGAGTCGGCTCGGTAAGGGGAGGCTGGTAGCTGGCTTGGGCTATGCGTAGCTCTTAAGTCCTTAGCCATTTTTCATATGTGCGCTCGCTCTTGCTTGCCCCCTGCCCACCGACAGTCGCTCCGCGAACTGCGGCTTTCGGCAGGAGATGGCTTTGAGCGCAACACATTACTCGTTTGACCGCAGGGAGCATTTCATAGCACAAGACGGCGAGTCCCCGGGCCGACTAGTCGGACCCGGTGCCAGACAGTATGATAAAAGGGAAAAGCATATTCGGAAGCGTAATCCTATCATACAGATAATCAAAAAGGCAGTCCTCGAGCTCGTCCCGGGGGGCCTAAGGTCTTAGTACTTTAATACAAAAGAGGGTAGCGTGATACATACTGCATCAACTGTAAAATCTTCGAAGGAGATTCGCGTTCCACAGGCGCTCTGTTTCTTTGCCGGAGTCGTCCCTCTTGCGTGCTCGAGGCTTCTGAGCGTCGATCAAATAGTAGGCGTCGTTCCCTAGCACCTTGCTGACGATGAAGGGACCTTCCCAAGGCGCCGACAACTTGTGCTGGCCGGCTGTTCTCTGAACCAGCCGGAGCACAAGGTCGCCCTCTTGGAACGATCTTGGCTTGACCATGCGGTTGTAGTATCGGCGCAGACTCTGCTGGTAGATGCCGGACCGACTGAGTGCCAACAGTCGGCCCTCTTCCAGCAGGTCGACGCCGTCTTGTCGTGCTTCTTCAGCCTCCTCCTCGGTGTACATGGAGACTCGTGGAGAGTCGAACTCTATATCCGTTGGGATGACGGCTTCGGCGCCGTAGACGAGGAAGAAAGGCGTGAAGCCGGTTGACTTGTTTGGGGTTGTGCGCAGACTCCATAGGACGGCAGGCAGCTCTTCGACCCAACAGCCGGCCGAGCGCCCGAGTGGTTCGACCAGTCGAGGCTTGATGCCGGACAGGATGAGGCCGTTGGTTCGTTCCACCTGGCCGTTTGACTGCGGATGGGCAACGGACGCTAAGTCCAGTCGGATGCCCTGCATCGCGCAGAAACGAGCCAAGGCGCCCTTGGCAAAGTTGGTGCCGTTGTCTGTGATGATGCTGTGCGGTATGCCATACCGCACTGATGTCGGCAATGAAGGTCACTGCTGTAGGCCCGTTTAATTTCTTGATGGGCTTTGCTTCCACCCACTTGGTGAACTTGTCCACCGCGACAAGCAAGTGAGTTAGGCCGCCTCGGGCCGTCTTGAATGGTCCCACCATGTCCAAGCCCCAAACTGCGAAGGGCCAGGCAATGGGGATTGTCTTCAGCGTGGAAGCCGGCTGAAGGGGCTTGGAGCGGAACACCTGGCACCCCTTGCATTTTTTGACTAGCTCTTTAGCTTCTTCCAGGGCAGTCGGCCAAAAGAAACCGTGCCGAAAGGCTTTGGCCACGAGCGCCCTTGAAGCCGCATGGTGGCCGCACTCGCCCTGATGGATGTCTCTGAGGATCACTTGGCCTTGCTCTGACTCTACGCAGCGCTGGTGGACACCAGTGACACTGCGCCTGACTAGCTCTCTGTTGATTATGGTGTAGGCTGCTGCTCGGCGTTGCACTTGCCGAGCCAGGGTCTCGTCTGCTGGCAATTCCTTGTTCACTAGGAACTTGAGGATGGGTTGTGCCCATGAAGGTGCTGCTATCTCCTCGACTGCTACCACAGCGACTTGGACAAGGGTGGCTGGGCTGGGAGGCGGCGGGTTGGAGTCTGCCGCCGCTTGCTGGACTGAGGGAATCTCTGGGCCGACTGGGGCAGCTCCCGGGCCGACTGGCGCAGTCCCCGGGCCGGGCTCGGAAGTCCCCGGGCCGACTGGCGCAGTCCCCGGGCCGGGCTCGGAAGTCCCCGGGCCGACTGGCGCAGTCCCCGGGCTTGTTTCAAGTGTGGCTTTCTTGAGGTCGCCTGCTGGGGCCTTGGAGTCGGATCCGACTGTTTCTGGCGGAGCCGGCACGAAGATGGAGTCGGATTCTGGTGAAGGCTTGATAGACGGCTTGAGGAGGCGCTGAAGGGCGACGCCGGAAGGTATTGCCTGGCGAGTGGAGCCGACTCGTGCCAAGCCATCTGCTTGATCGTTGTCGTTTCTTGGCACGTGAAGGAATTCGCACCCCTCAAAATATCCGCTGAGTTGCTGCACCAGGAAGCGGTAGCTCTTCATGTTTGCGTCTTTGGCGTCCCAGTCGCCAGATGATTGCTGGACCACCAAGTCGGAGTCGCCATAGCACAGGATCCGGCGGATGCCGAGCTCTTTGGCAAGCCGGAGTCCGTGGATGAGCGCTTCATATTCGGCGACGTTGTTGGAGGCGGCGAAGTGGATTTGCAGCATGTACTTGAGCTTGTCGCCCTTGGGGGAGGTGAGGACGACGCCGGCTCCAAGGCCGGTGCGCATCTTGGAGCCGTCGAAGTGCAGCCGCCAATGAGTAGAGTCGGGCGCTGGCGGCAGGTACTGGGTCTCGGCCCAGTCGACGAGGAAGTCGGCCAGCGCCTGCGACTTGATGGCGGTGCGAGGTTGGTAGTAGATGGTGTAAGGGGCTAGGTCGATAGCCCACTTGGCCACTCGGCCGGAGGCGTCTCGGCTCCCAATGATCTCGGCGAGTGGAGCGGTGCAAACCACCGTGATCGGATGCTCTTGAAAGTAGGGCTTCAGCTTCTTGGCAGCAAAATGCACGCCGTAGCACATCTTCTGGTAGTGAGGGTAGTTCTGCTTGGAGGTCGACAGTACCTCGCTCAGGTAATACACCGGTCTCTGGACCGGAAGCGCCTTGCCTTCCTCCTTGCGTTCAACTACAATGACTGTGCTGACAACCCGGTTGGTGGCGGCGATGTACAAGAGCATGGGCTCTTTGGGAGTCGGAGCCGCCAACACAGGGGGAGTCGCCAGCATCTTCTTCAGTTGGAGAAATGCCTCATCTGCCTTGTGGTTCCACTCAAAAAAGGTGGTCTTCTTCATCAGTTGATACAAAGGCAGAGCTTTCTCGCCCAGCCGACTGATGAATCGGCTGATTGACGCCAAGCAGCCGGTGAACTTCTGCACGTCCAACAGTCGGCTGGGTACCTCCATTCTCTCGATTGCCTTGATCTTCACGGGGTTGCACTCTATGCCGCGTTCGGAGACCAAAAAACTGAGGAGCTGGCCGGCTGGGACTCCGAATACGCACTTCTCAGGGTTGAGCTTGATCTGGAATCGGCGCAGATTTTCGAAGGTCTCTTTGAGGTCTTCCAATAGCGTCCCACGCTTTTCCGTCTTCACCACCACATCATCCACGTAAATGTGGGCGTTTCTGCCGAGTTGCTTGAGGAGGCACTTCTGCATGCAACGCTGAAAGGTGGCGCCGGCATTCCTCAAGCCGAACGTCATTGCCAGGTAGCAGAAGGCTCCAAATGGCGTGATGAATGCGATCTTCGGTCTGTCTACTGGATTCAGCTTGATCTGGTGATATCCTGAGTATGCGTCTAGGAAACTCAACAGCTCGCATCCGGCTGTGGAGTCTATCACCTGATCAATCCTTGGCAGAGCAAACGGGTCCTTCGGGCAGGCTTTATTGAGGCTGGTGTAGTCGATACACATCCGCCACTGCTTGTTTTTCTTCAATACCAGCACTGGGTTTGCTAACCACTCCGGAAAAAACACTTCCATGATGAATCCGGCTGCCAGGAGCCGGGCTATCTCCTCTCCAACGACTCTTCTCTTTTCTTCTGACAGGCGGCGCAAGGGCTGCCTGATGGGCTTCACATCCGGCCTGACGTGTAGCTTGTGCTCGGCGAATTCCGTCGGTACACCCGGCATGTCCTTGGGGGACCATGCGAAGATGTCCCGATTCTCACGGAGGAAATCGACGAGCTCTCCTTCCTATTTGCTGTCGAGGCCTGTGCCTATGACAGCGTATTTCTCTGGGTGCTCCGGGTCCAAGGGTATCCTCTTGGTTTCTTTAGCCGGCTTGAATGATCCTTCCGCCTCCGACTCCTTGGGGTCGGGCGACATCTCTGGCTGCTTTCCGGCCATCGCCACGACCCGGTCAAGGAGCCGCTTCTCGACTGCGATCACCAAAGACTCGGCCAGCCGACTGCTCTAGGCCGCGCAAGTGGACAACTTCTTGTAGTCGCCGACAACGGTCAGGATCCCCTTGGAACTCGGCATCTTCATCTTGAGGTAGGCGTAGTGGGGAACCGCCATGAACTTGTCCAAGGCAGGCCGGCCAAGCAGGGCGTGGTACGGGCTCTCCAAGTCCACCACCTCGAACCAGACTGGCTCTCGGCGGAAATGGTCTTTGTCTCCGAAGAGGACGTCTATCAGAATCTTGCCGATTGGTGAACATGAGAGGCCGGGTACAATCCCATGGAACACTGTGCGGCTGCTCTGCAGCTGTCTTCGCCTGATTCCGAGCTTCTCCATTGTGTCCTTGTACAGGATGTTTATGCTGCTGCCTCCGTCTATCAGGACCGTGAGAAACGGGCGGCCCGCCTATCAGTGGCCAAGGTCGCGCCCAGGACCAGGGCGTGGGAGCCCGGACTCGGCATCACTTCTGGATGATCCGCCCGACTCCAGCTGATAGGCTTCTCGGACCAATGCATGAACTCTGGGACATCCGTTGCTACTGCGTTGACTTCTTGCTGTTGTTGGCGCCTGCTGCGCCGGTCATCTGCCATACTGGTGAACACTACGTAGTATCCGTGCTCTTCTGGGAACTCGTCCTGGACCGCGCCGACTGGCCGAGCCGCCGGCTGCTGAGGCGGCGGCGGAGGCAGCGGCCCTGCAGGCGGCGGAGGGGCAAGGTCGTCTCCCTTGGCGATCCTGGCGAGCCAGTGGCACTTTCTTGTGGTGTGGTTCGACGGCTTCGCGCTGCTGTGGAACTTGCAAGGTCCATCCAAAGTCTGCTCATAGGAGAAAGCCGGCAACCAGTTGGACTTGCCGCCTTTCTGCCTCTTGGCCGGAGGCTGCCCCTCCGGCTGCTGATCTTCTACCGCTGCGACCTGCCGACTGTTGGAAGTCGGCTGAGGGGCCTTGCGCATGTTGTCGTTTTGCTACTGTCGCCGGCTGGCGTCTCCAGCCGGGGTTCTGGGGGCCTGGGGAATCACCTTGCCAGCCACGTTGACTTGTATCTCCGTCTTCATAGAAGAGTCGGCCGTGGCGTACTTGTCTGCTATGACTAGCAGTTCGTCGAGGGTATCAGGCTCGTCACAGAGGAGCTTGTGCTTGAGGAGGGTGCCCTCTCGGCACCCGGCCGTGAAGTACTCAATGGCCTGCACCTCGTGCACGCCCTCGCAGGAGTTTCGAAGTTCGCCCCAGCGCGTGAGGTAGTCGCGTGTTGATTCTTCGGGGCCTTGCACGCACAAGGAGAGCTGGCGCGGCTTGGGAGGTCGCTTGTACGTGCTGGTGAAGTTACGAATGAAGGCTTCGGTGAAGTCGACCCAGCTATTGATGCTGCGAGGCTTCAGGCTGTTCAGCCATGTCCGGGCCGTGCCCTGGAGCATGAGGGGAACATACTTCACGGCGACTCGCTTGTTGCCGTTGGCTATGTTGACGGCTGTGGAGTAGTCTATCAACCAGTCCTCCGGCTTCACGGAGCCGGTGTACTTGGGCGTGTCTCGGGGGAGCGTGAACCCTTTGGGGAAGGGCTCATCTCTGATGCGGGGCCCGAAGCAAGGCGGACCCAACTCATCTTCTTCTTCTAACGCCAGGGATCTGTGGAGTCGGTCGATCCGATGGCGGGCGTCATTCTCTCCGACTCCCTCTCGGCGGCCAAGGCGACCTCCGAGAGTCGGATGCTCAACAGGCGGCGGGGAAACTCGCCGCTCTCTTCGGGGTGGGGGAGGCAGATAATCATCTCGCCGTTCCACTGCTCTAGGGCGGCCGTCTTGGTCGCGCTCGATGGTGATGCGAGTCCGGCTGTGACTGACAGCCGGCTCCTTCTCTTTCCTTCTGCGGACTCTGCCAGTCGGCGTCCGGGAGGTCGCGCCTTAATCTCGGCGAGGGGGTAAGTCGTCGTTCGGCTGCTGCAGCGCGTCTGTGCGGCCGCCTGCCGTGTTCTGCGCAGCAACCGCATCGAGGAGCTACTGGACTCGCTCCGTCATTACACGGCGCTCTTCGCCTTCGAAGTTCTTCAGCTCTTCGATCGCCGCTTGGGCGGCGCGGATGTTCTCCGCAGGAGTGGCGTACACGGGGCGTTTCGCCCCGAGCAAATCGGCGATGGCCGCGCCGCGCTCTCGGACCGCACCCAGACGGCTCGGCCCAGTCGGTGCCGGCGAGCCGCCTACAGCGCGATCCACCTCGCGCTGGTACGCTTCTGACAAGCGCCTCATGCTTGCCAGCTTCTTGGCGCCTTCGATGAGCTGAAGGCGGCGTTCTTCCAGCGTCTCGGCATCCGCGTCCTCCGGAATAGGCGCGGTCAGGTCTTGCAGGGCCGCTAGCAGCGGGTCCTGGGCGTCTTCGCCGGAGTGCTCGCCATGGCCGATGACGAGCACCTCTGTGACGGCGCTTCCGCCACTCTCCTCGTACGGAAGCGGCTCGTTGTAGACCACCACATTGGTGGGGAAGATATCGAGTGACACGGCGTCGGAGTCGACCAACATCGGGTCGGAGGAGCCTACGGACTCCAAATCTACGGCGGGCTCGCCGGCGACGTGGAGTTGGTCGAGGAGGCCCGCGAGAAGGCTCTCGGGGCCACCCGCGTCTGCACTTGGTGCAGGCTCGTCGGAGAGGCACACCTCGCCGATGAGCTCGGCGAGGCCGCTCGCAGCGCAGGCGGCTTCGGCGCCGTGCAGCGTGTCGATGCAGACTCCATCTGGCGAGCCAGGCTGGCTGCGCTCGCCAGGGAGGAAGAGGGTTCCCGTCCAGAACAGATCTCCGGATGACGGTGCACCTCGCCCCACGGTGGGCGCCAAATGTCGGGGGTTGGATGTGACATATGCCAACGGGTGCCTTATCATGGTGGGGGCGAGTAGAACGTCGCCGGTGCCTGGAAACGGGATGAGGCGCAAACATGCACGCCGGCGAATCTTACCCAGCTTCGGGGCTCTCCGGGGAGATAACACCCCTACTGCTGCTCTGCGGGGTCTCCGCATGATCACTATGGGGCGATAATACAAAGGTGCTCCTTGAGCTGTTTCGGGAGGCAGGAGGGAGCAAGGCTGGCTCTCTCCCCTGCTTGCTATGTGTCTAAATCTATCCAAGGCCCAACCCTTTGCATGGGTGTCCCGGGGGGTTTATATAGGCCTACCCCCCGGGGGTACAATAGTAAACTGACTGGGTGTGGCCCCCAGCTGTCTGTCTCTCACGCCGCCGCCCTTCCTGCTGGCTTCTGGGGCCTGCCGACTGGCGGGTCCCGCGGACAGGCCGAGCACTGTGCGACGCTCCTGATGACGCAGGCTCGGTCATGGGGTCGTGGGAACAGTGCCACCGTCTGTCAGGCGATCACTGTCGCCACTCCCCGTCCAATCTGGTTTATGGCTCGTGGGGCCCAGACGAGGAGGCGGCCGACTCTGGGGAGGCCGACTCCCACAGGGCCGACTCCAGGCGCTCTGGCCGTCTTCTACTCTCCCACTGACAGAGGGCCCGGCGATCTCCGGGCCGTACAGGCCGCCATCATGGGCACAGTGCCTCTCGCACTGTAGCTGAGGTCGGGGGAGGCATGGCAACAGTGCCGCGCCTCACTGGAGATCTTCCAGCGATACGGCTTACTGTAGCCATGCCCACCCCTCGTGGGCCGGAGGGGACGGCCACGTCGGGGCCGTACCCTGCATCGGTCTTCGAGAAAGGTCGCGGGCCGACTCCCATAGTCGGCCCCCCGAAGGTCTCAAACCCAGAGTCGGCTTGCATCAGAGTCGCTGTCTGGGACTCGGCTTCTCCGAAGGTCGCCAGCTGGGACTCGGCCTCCCCGAAGGTCGCCAGCTGGGATGCGGTCAGAGGGGCGCGGCTTGCCCCGATGTCTTGAAAGATCCTGGGTCCCGGATCGGCCTACCCATGGCCCATTACTCCGACAGCGTGAATTCATATTAGTATGCATGTTTGATAGATCAATGGTTCGAGTATGGATTACATGTATCATCATCTCGAATTCTAATATTTGAATCCCTTTTTTGTTCACTCCTTTCATACCCACCTCTCTCGCATGCATGCTCCTTCAGGTAGCTATCACTCTCTTTTCTCCATCTCACCCGCGCGCTCACTTCATGTTTCTCCTATCCTCACAAACATGGTCTCTCGACGTCTCCCTTGAGAAGTGTCACACTCTCCCTATCATTATACATTACACGGTTTTCATTATCTCTCACATCTCTACTGTTCTCTGCTATCACTCGGTGCCTAAGCTTTCTTTTTCACCACCACACACACAGTCTCCACTTGTCTTTCACTTTGTCTTTCTCTCTATGGGATTCTCTCACACACCCTATATGTCTCTACATATGACTCATACCACTAAAATTACTCTCTCTCTCTCTCCTGTAGACACAACATTTGTTGCGGTCTCCTTTTCGTCTCCATCCCAGACTGACATTATTCATTTGTTTACCGATCAGACAACCCTGACTACCGTCTCCTCTCTCTCGCACACAGACACACACACAACTCCTGCTTCCACTCCCCTGCCCGACTACCGTCTCTCTCTCTCACACACAAAACTCTCGCTTTCGCACCTCGACTCGTATTTCTCTCATAGACATTTATCGACTAGCTAGCCTCTAGATAGGTTTATACACCCGCACACTCGTGCTTCCACCATCGCATACATGTCTCTCTCCCGCTCCTTGTATCTATGTAGCTTTTTCTTCCCTTCTTGAGACACGCCCTCTTGATCGTGCACACACACACTATCGCCTCATTTTAAGCTGATACCTATCGCACACACACTACTTGTGTCTTTGTCACACATGCACTCCGTCCTCCTCCACTCTCCCTCTCTCACACACACACATGGGCTTTTTGCAACAACTAGCAAGATGCCCATGCGTTGCACGGAACAGCAAGATGCATTTGTATGAGTAGTTTATCTTGTGGGGGAAAAGGATGAACGAGGGAAGGCCTTATTTGCAAATGTGGAGAGGGGTGTGGGTATATTTTTGCAAAATTTCCATAGTTTCCTTCCTATCCGTCAGATATAGATCGGACGGCCTATATTGCAGGATGGCAGGCACACGATCATCACCGACAATGCTTTTTATAAGAGTAGGGATAAAAAATAGAGTTGGTGATGATGGTGGGCCTGCCATCCTGCAATGTAGGTCGTCTGATTTATATCTGACGGATAGGAACGAAAATATGGCAATTTACCCGCACTCTTCACCACATTTGCTGATAAGGCCTTCCCTCATTCATCCTTTTCTCCCATAAGATCTTGATGTTCCATGCAACGCACGGGCATCTTGCTAGTAAGAGTAGAAATTAGACATATACCACTTCTCGGATCTTGAAATCAACAACATTCCTCCCTTATCTCATCAAAACCGCCAAAGGAATATATTTTGAGTGAAACATAACATATTTTTAGTGATATATGTATTTCAAAATGGTGAATATGTATTAATCTACTTTGATCGTGTGGCAACGCATTGGCACATTGCTAGTAGTTATTATAATTTTTTGGACACCAGACAAACGGTGGAGTACATATATGAAGAGAAGAGGCGCACGCACGCAGTCGGCCTCTCGCTGTCTCGCACATATGAGTGTTACGTAAAGGCGACGTTAACAAATAAACCCTAAAACCCTAGGCGCACAATTGCTGCATTCGCGGGTACTGGGTACGTGGTGGAGCACCTTTGTAGGAGTTGATGGTCGGGACCACAGGTGAACGACTTAGAGCGCGGTGGCTCGCCAGTTGCCACAGATCGAGTAGCCACGTTTAAAATATCGTTTTTTAGCGGGGTTAAGAGTTCCGATTTTCAATGGCACGTTATAAGTAGTAAGTAGTTTTTAGAACAATTGGTATGGAGTGAAAATGGAATTCATAGTACTACGTACCTCCTTGGCGTATGGTTGTATGGGTTTATGTTGCGAGATGTTGAACCTGGTAGTTCTAGGGCAAATACTATGGTTTAGATTTAGATGCTGGTTTTCAGTAATCGGAAGGGGAAACCCTTCTTTGAATAAAAAAAACTACTACCTCCATTCTGGTTTACTAGTCCCCATCGTACTTTGGGTCAAAGTTTGTCCACGAATTTTACTTGTAAAATGTGAATGGAAAACGATATTTTGTTATACCCAAACAAAAAAGGACTGGAGGGAGTGATTGCTCTGACACGGAAGCGAGCTCTCATAGCACAGGCATTTAACCGGTGCGCCGGCCAAGAGGGCCTGCCTTCATTGAATCCGTGCGTGTGCCAGCAACACGTCCTTCCGCGAGCCGGCAGGCATTTTAGAACAGAAAACATGACTAAAATATAATTAATTTACGCGTGGTCTTGACTTGTTGTGCTCGCACTCGTAGCCGGAACTAGTAGAGGTTTTTCTTTATTTATAATTCTCCTCACATTTTTTTGGCTTTGAAGTGAATCATGGTTGTGGACATTATGTATGAACGTGCAGATATCTATGAACATGAGTTTGATGTGGAAGTTGAACTTGGAATGTCGGGCTTGCGCGTGAACTATACCATGTCCAATGCTTCGTCTGTTATTGTTTGGAAAGTAATTGCTGTTATTACATGACCCAAAAAAACATTTTGTGCCACATCAGTAGATGCACAGAGATCACAACAGGCATGCTGACTGGATAAACATTTGAACCTAGCTATTATGAAGGAAATTTTGTATTGACAACAATTTTAGATAGCAGGAGAGGCCTAGCCTGCTCTGCCTTTGCTAGCTTATTTCTGGCTTCTTCCATCTCTTCTTTGGCTTGGGTGAAGAGAGCATCCGATTGCTCTTTTCGCTTCTTCGGAACTTAGCTACATTCTCAAGGGCTGCTGCACGCTTTCTTTCAGCCTTTACTAATGCCACGAGGACACGAACAGCTGACGACTCCACCTGGCTTGTGTGTAATCCAGCATCATCTGGGAATTTGCACCTTGTGTCTAATCCAGCATCATTAGGGAACTGGCACCTTGTGTGTAATCCAGCCTCATTTTGGAAACATGATCTCGAGGTTGACCATACTTCCCTCCTCGCAGGAACTGCATCCTTACATGAAGTTACTTCTTTTTTAGATCAATACTCAGAGAAACCTAGATCCATTTAGTAGAAGCCAGATAAACAGAACTCGGAGAAGTGAATTCAAAATGAAAAGAAATATAAAAACAGGCTAGAAGGTGAGAACACCCACTTCCTACATCAAGTTAAAAACGAAAGCATTAGGACGATTAAGACTCTTCTTATTACACATCAAAGAACACCATGCTTAAGAGAAATAGAAACTACAACATATACACATCGAAGAACACGAGGCTAAACGAAAGTAATTGAAAGGGTGTTACTTACCAAAGCTCGTTTTACATGTTTGGTGCAGCTCCTCTTTAACTTGTCATGCTCCTTGAAGATGTCCCGAATATCCCGTGTTTGGTCTTCATTGCTCCTGTGCATGTTCACACTCGTGGTTTTAAAATATCAACATGGCAAGAAAAATACTACTAGTAATACTCGCGCATCTTGTGGGCAACATTAAAGCACTTGTCTGCCATGTTAGAGCATCTCCAACAGAATCGCAACGCGTGGCGCTTTAAAAAAGTGTTTACAGTGCTGAGATCGAGAAGTGGATACTAGAGAGTAGAGTATAGTTGTCAGCATAGATAGATAAAAAAAGATAATTCAACTACTCCTCGTCGTCCGACTCCTCCTCGGTGATTTCCTCCTCCGACGTCTGACTGTAGGCGTGAAGATACCGATCGTCGTCGGATTCCCAGGGCGACGCTGCTCCTAGCCTCATGTTGAATTGAGCGTCCGCTTTTCACCTACGCTTTTCCTCACGATAGGCGGCTTGCTCCGCCCTCCCCTTATCCCTCTCCGCCCTCCTTTGCACGTAGAACTCGCGCTCGTTGATGATGTCCTGCGGGAAGTGTTGGCGCCACAGCGCCATGGCTTCCTCGTCCATCTCAGCGATGCCGAGGCGGTGCTCCCACCTCCGGTTGTCGCGACGATCCTCGTCGGTGCTAAGCCGCGGCAGAGGCGCGAGCTCCTGCGCTTGCTCCCGCGTCGGCACGTTGGGGAAGTTCAATGTTCTATGAGGCCACCAGAGGCGCCACGCCGCCGCGTCGTACGCGCGGGCGGCCTCATTGGCGGTGTTGAAATTGCCAAGGCCGAGGCGCATCCCGCGGAACCGGATCTCGGCGAAGAAGCCGCCGGAGGGGCGCGCGCGGACGCCGCGGTATCCCCAAGTTTCCCGGTGACGCGGCGGCATGGTGGCGCGGCGGCGGCGAGGCGAAAAAGAGCGGGGAGAGAGCGGTGGCGAGGCACAGAGCGGTGGCATGGCACAGAGCGGTGGGAGGGCGTTGGATTTTATAAAGCGCGCCGGACGCCGCGCCAAATCTAGCACACGCCCGACCGCTTTTTCCCGCGCGCGCGATCCTTTCCTGACGTCTCGGCTATCTCTAATCTCTTCTCTACGGTTATATTTATTTTATATTTAATATTTAATATTTATCTCTACTTCCTTTACTGTCTACTTTTTTTCTTGCAATATAGGCTGTCCGATTTATATCTGACAGATAGGAAGGAAACAAATGGGAATTTTCCAAAAAGATACCCATACCCCTCTCCAGATTTGCAAATAAGGCCTTCCCTTGTTCATCCTTTTCTCCCACAAGATAAACTACTCATACAAATGCATCTTGATGCATGCAAGCATGGGCATCTTGCTAGTTCTAAAAACCTTTCCATCATTTGCCACACTACAGGTTGAAGATGAAAAACCTACCCAAGCATAGCGCGATACAGGAGCGACGCACAATTACAAGCTGATATAATGTTGGACAATGGAGGCTATAACCAATTACTTTTACGGGAACAATAGCACCCAGGAAAATTGAAGGGTAGGTACGAACAAAATTGGAACTGCACATGTACTGCTAAGTGATTCAATACACACATTACCAATCGAGGAGGAGAACGATGGTTGCGGCAGCCTCTGTGAGTCATGGTCGGCAACGGGAGTCAGTTCATTGTCCATGACGGTGGTACTTCTGCACTTGGCGTCGGCTTCCGGGAAGCAGATCCGAGACCGTGGAAGACGATGCCGGGGAAGAGGCTCCGTCTATGACGACGACGGTGGACCAGCTCCAGTGTGGCGTACGAGGTCGTCGATGAGGCAGATGCGTTGCGGTGGACGAGTGCGCCGATGTAAAGGGGAGGAGCATGAAGGCTGCGGTGCCATGGAGAAGTCTATTTTGCGGTGGGGATATAAAATGGGGAGTATTCAGGTGTACTACTCCGGGTGCCGGGGTGGGGTTGGCTGGGTAGGGTGAACCTGAAGTTACGAAAACAGCCCCCTACCAAGCGTCATCTGTAGGCCTGTTCCGAAGGCTATGATGGTAACTTCCCACTGCTCGAATCAAGGTCACGGGAGATTTTCCCGCCGACCTCAAAATTTTGTGACACTGGACTCCCCGTGTGGCGTGTTGAGTGATTCGGCTAAGCAACTAGCGAGTAGTAGTACTAAACTCTGCATATTAGGTTTAACCAAAGTCAAACTTCCTAATGTTTGACCAAGTTTATATAAAAATATAAACATTTACCATAACAAATATGTATGATGTGGAAGTACATTCAATAATGAATCTAATGGTATTTATTTATTATTGTATATGTTAATATTTTTTGTTATAAGCTATCTGAGAGTTTACAAAACTTGACTTTGACCAATGCTAATACGCGGACTTAAATAAAAATGGAGGGAGTACACATTTGTTTTCTTAGTTTGTAGTGAACTAATCATTTGTTGAAATTGTGAAATAAATATATTAGGCTATTGACTTCGAATGTAATGGTCTATACAATTCAATAGTTACAATCATTGTCGAATCCCAAGATGTATACAAGGTCTACAGTACTTCACAACATGCTCAAACTCACATAATCCCAGTCAAATGAGAATCTAAATGCATTTCATAGTTATTACTTTGTAGGATGCAACAAAAACAACCAAAACTCTACATGAGCCATTAAAGAAGCAACATTTTGACATATCCCATTGTGTGAATGAAACGTGCAGAGAGAGCTTTTGAAGATGGAGCAGATAGGGCGGGAAAGATTGTATGTATGTGGAAGAGAGAGTAGGAGACAAACCTAACGAGACAGAGAGAGAGAGAGAAAGAAAGAGAAAGAGAGAGGAAGAAGTTAGGTCCGTGACAAAGATGGAGACATGTAATATACCTGAGATGCGTGTGCATCCGGATTCTGTATACATGGAAGGAGAAGAGACAACATGTTTGATGAGAGAGCTGGAAAAACATGGACGAGAGGGGAAGGATCTCATGAGTTGAGAGATTGACAATTTTGTGCGGGGGAGAGAGGGATTGGTAATTTTGTGCAAGAGAGAGAGGGTGGGGGGAGGAGTCAGTCAACCGTTGTCACATCACCCTGCTTCCAAAAGACCCCGCATTCTCTAGCGCGGTGTGGTCGCCGTCTTCGATCTGCTCGATGCCCTCTTTGAAGATTGAGGTGTTGTGCATGTTGGGGTGCAAAGAAGCACAAGCGAGAGTGGTCGCCGTATAACCTTGGATGGGGATGAATTGTGTGCTCGGGGGAGTGCGTGTGTGTGTGTTGTGCTGCGCGTGTGTGTGTGTGCACGCGCGCACGCGTGTGTGTGTGTCAGATATTGAGCGAAAACAAACCTAAGGAGAGAAATGGGTATTCACGAAGAGATTGTGCGGGCCTTGAGGTGGGCAGGGCCGAGTGAGGGTGTCAAAATGTGTGCGTTGATGCATGTGTTCCATGCGATCGTGCGAGGGACGGACGAATCGAGAGAGATGGTTGTTGTGTTACAGATGCTCCTCTTTGTGTCTCTCTCTCTCTCTCACACACACACACACATACACAAGTAAACTAGAAGATCGTTCTCTCATGTATACACAATGTATCAGCATCTGTCTATGTCTCACTCATGCATGATCATTTGCACATTCACACCTCTCTAGGTCTGTATCACACGCACACCGTCTCCACACTGCCCTTCCGCCACAACACACATATGGACACATACACACGTTCTCTCTCAATCACACACACAAAATAAGTATTAAAAAAACTAGGGCGCACCTAAAACGTCCAAATCCAAATAAACACAAACTGGAGCTAAATTCAAATATATGGAAATACTGCAGCGTCAAGAACTTTCCCAGGAAAAAACTTGAGTAATATTCGAGGATTGTTTTCACACACACAAAAAGGTTCGGTGGATGTCCTTCGAGCGCGACACGGTGACGCACCATTCGATTGACCGCGCGGCCGCGGTTCATGCGCTTGCACAGGATTCCGTATCGTGGCTGTGGTACTAACTTCATTTTTTTTAATAAAAGCGCTGCCTAAATCTAATGTTTATGTGTACTAGTACGGTTTTCTTTTAAGTTTGACCAACCTTATATAAAACTAAAGTAAGCTCCCATACGCGCACTCATCAATATGCCGCCGCCGCCGTTGCGCATGCCGGCGCCCGCCTGCTCCGGCCAACAATTTCTCGCCCATCACCGCCGTGTCGCGGCTATCCCTATGCCATGAAGCCGAAGGCTCGCCCGCTCACGTCGTCTGCAGTCCCTCCTCGCCATGCCGCCGCGCTGCCAAGCACGCGAGCAGCTGGTGGAGCCGCGTCTATGCACGCAACATACGAAGAGGAGGACGAGTGCGTGCTCCAGCACACCGGCGAGGAGGAACTAGCGTGTCATTGTCGTCTCCGCCCGTGCGGAGGAGGCGCGCATGGTGGCTGTCGCGGCGGAAGCTAGTCGCGCGCGCGTCGAGCCTGCATACCGGGTGCGGACACGGAATCTACCTTCAAGACCTTGAATGCCACGTGGATCCTGCAATCTGAAGGAGAAATTTGGGTCAGTCGACTCATGTGAGCCGTTTGATGCAACATGGATGGCTAGAAGGGGTTCTTCCACCTCTTCTGCCGTCTTCTTCCTTCGCTCCGTCGAACTTCTTTCACAAATCGACTGACCCAAATTATACTACTAGTACGAACCAGTAGGAACATGAAGATACGAGCAGTAGTACCAACTGCAAGAAGAATAGTAGTAAGACATAGTACTAGTACTACTCTACGTACTAAAGAGTTCAAATAACGAGAAAGAACATAAACATAGTTCTGTTGGGGCCTCAGCACAACACACCCCTGAAAATAAACTAAGCAACTGGTCCGCTTGACACTGCAGTAGAACCAGCATGAGCGACGGCACTGCCACCTACTCGGAGTCCAAGTCCACGTCCTCGACTTCGTCCTTGTCCCTCTTCCTCTTCCTCTTTACCGACGCTTCTTTGCTTGAACCGGACACTGGGCTCTGCTTCTTCATCCAACCCATGTAGATATTTAAACAAAGGTAGGCATCCATTGCTGCGTACAGGATGTGATCTTCATCTAATGTCTTCGACTCCCATGCATGATGAAACTCGTGATGAGGTTTCTTCAGTTTAGCGTACGAAGGATCAATCATGGCTGCTGCCGGGGTCAGCATTGAAGGTTGAGAGTAGGACACCAGGCTTGCCTTCTGGAGATCGAAGGGCTGGCCTACAACGAGACCTATTCGATGCAGGACATCTCTGTCATTCTTAAAGCCTACAGTAACGAATTTCACTCTTTTGTCCTTGAGGAAGTTCTTAAAATCCTGGCACTCCACGTCGGCATGGCATATGTGGTAGACCAAGCAAACGTTGTGTACGCAAACCTGGATCATGGCGGGCTTCTTCCTCTCTTGGTCCTTTAGATCCTTCTCTCGTCCCAGGACTGTGGTGTACTCAAAATCTAGCCCAGCGACCCACTCATCCGTTGAATTGTTGAACATGCGTAGGAAGCGAGCAAGCCATGCTTTCACCGTCGCGGATCCACGTGTGTAGATGATGATGAACTGATGGCCGGTGATGGCTCTAACCAGGTACTCAGCAGCGACCATGGAGATTTGGGAGGCCATGGATTTTGGAGGAGGGTTAGGAGAAGTTGAACTACTGTACCCCGCAAAAATTGGGAGCGAACTAATGTGAAAGGATGGGACGACTGGGAGCGAACTATTGTGAGGTAGAAGATGGGGACGAGTAGGGCGTGCGACTAGCATGGGGTTGCTGGCTTGCCCGGTGGATAAACGGCTGCAAGCCCCCAAAGAGTTCTCGAGAACTATGCGGGACCCACTAGATGTCATGTCTACTAGACCCATATCGTAGGCCTGACGGTATAGCTTCTGCCTGTTCGCACGCCATGCCGGCGCGTGGATGTAACTTCACTTAATTCCGTCAACCGTCGTGCCTCCCACGACCTTCGCCTCCCTCGCGTGGTCGCGCCCTTTGAGACTTTGACCGGCTATAAATGAGCATTTTTTTGCCTACTCCGCATGCATGATACTCCCTCTGGTCCTTTTTACTCCCGTCAACCGATTGCAAAGTGTTTGACCAAATATATACTTTTTTTGAACACCACCTTATATTAATTAACCAGCCACACCAGTACACTCATTCGATACAATATTCACGACATAGGGCGGTACGTTATTTACAAGAATACCATCTAATCTATTGTCAAAGCTATACTTAGCGATTAGGTGTGCCACCTTATTGGCCGAATGGCTAATCTTTGACAATTGAAGATTGTTGATCAACTTCGAGATGCTCAACGCTTTCATCTTCAGGTCATGCATAGTAGACCTGTCATAGTCCCCCGATGCAAGAGACGCTACCACAAAAGCGCAATCAGTCTCTAAAATTATAGGATTATGAAGAGAAATACCTATGTAGAGACCGGCAATGCAAGCCCTAAGCTCCTCCACGCTTTGACAGGCATCAATGAAATCCCACGACCAAATTTATACTAAAAATATCAATATCTACAATACTGATTATAATGAGTATAAGAACTGCGTTTTATAATGAGTGTAAAAATATTGATTTGACATTGTGAATGTTGATACTTCCTCCGTCTAGGTGAGTAAGTCATCTTAGGCTATGCACCATGACCAAGGAGGAGGGGAAAACAAGAGACATTAACGTTTATTTTCTAATTAAATAGTATTGCATGCAATGAACTAACCACTGCATGTCATGTTTGATAGTCTCAGGTCATTAAAAGCATGCACACCCTCATCTCTTATTAGTTGATATGTCAAGAAACAAGAAACGAGGTAGAAGTTAATGCACCGTGCCTACGTGTTTTGGGATTATTTGGTTTTCGTAAGATGACTTACACACCTAGCTATTAGAGTACCACTACCTCCCTTCTAGTTTAAAGGGCTCGACTCAAAAATTTCACCTACTCTTAGCAAGATAGTAGAGGCGGTGGAATAGTTTTTGAATTCTGCAAAAGTACTCAACTAATGCTGTCGTTCTTCACAAAAAAATGTGTTTACCAATGCATGCATGAACATTAGTTACTCTAACCCCCCTCTCTTCTTTAATTCTTTGCCACATCATCATGTTTGCTATTCCTGTGTGCATGATACCAGCTAAGATACCAGCATTATGGCCAGCCTTAATTATCGCATGCAATAATTTAGTGCACCTTGAAATATGAACATGTGTGGGGCATGTATGTTTTTAATGACTTGAGACTATACCTAGCCCGGCATGCAAGATGACTTATTATGCACCGTTCCCCATACTTGCAGGAAGCCCGTTCGTCTCCAAATCTTTTCCTCTCCATGTGTGGAAACAATATGCTTGCCAAACTCTCCTTCTCCCTCCGGCGGTCCCACCACTCCACCCCGTGTGAAAAAATCTGCATGCATGACCCTCCTCCCCCCATGCTCGTCCAATCCGTTGTGACCAGCAATATTTCCACCCCTTCGCTCCCCTGTAATTTACTCCAACAAATATGCCCACGTAGCTTTTACTTAACTTCAGGTGTATTGGGTCACTGACATATGGGCCCAGCTGTGTACTGGCCCACATGTTAGTGATGCAACTGGACCTGCAGTTAAGTCAGTGCAGCTCAGTCCATATCTTACGTAGGTGTGCCATTGCTTGCTATAAATACTGCGCCTCCCACGACATCGCTATCTCCTCCCCCTCACGTTCACATTCATGGCTATTGTCGGGGCGTCTCTGTGGCCACGAGCACCTATGGGGCAGGAGGCCCCTTCTAGTCCGGCAAGGGAGCGGAGGGCGTGCGCAGAGCAGATCGAGGTCGAGCGCGCGGGGGAGAGACGGGCGATTTTTACCCAGCTTCGTAGCTCTCTGGAGAGATAAAACTCCTACTGCTGCTTTGTGTTTGTATTTGTTCTTGCTCGAGAGCGCGAGCGTATGGTGGTGTTGGATGTGTCGAATGAACCGAACCCCTTCTACGTGCGCATGGGCCTCCCTTTTATAGTCTGAAGGGGGCACCCACAGGTGGCAGCGTAGGAAGAGGGGGTAAAAGAGTAAAAATGCAGGTTGGTACAACAGTGTCCAACAGTGTCCTCTACCTAATTCTGACGGCAGGCGACAAGGGCATTTAATGCCCGTCTGGTCGCCCCAACAGTGCAGCGAAACGACCGTTAAGTGTGCCACCAATCGCCACGATGGCCTCCTCGTCAGCTCCGCTTGCCACCTTTGCCTCGCATGGCTGCGCAACGCCTCGCCACGTGCCCCTGGGATGGCCCTGGGGTGACACGTTGCTGGATGCGCTGGAGTTTGGGTGCTGGGTGGCAGTCTTGCCGCGGCAAGCGCCTTGCCGCGGTCCTTCTCTTGTTGCGCCGGCAAGCTTGCCGGTCGTCGGGCCTTGCCGGGACGCGCGGGGCGTCACGGCAAGTCTTCTGGAAGCGCCTTGGTCGACCTTCCAGGCAAGCTCCTCATGCCGGGGCCTTTGTCCTCCCCGGCAAGCTTCTCTTGCCGGGATCTGTGTTTTCTCAGCTGATACTTTGACCTTGAATTGCAGTAGTAGGAAACGACGGAGGGTCTTGGCGGGCGCCCGGCAAGCCTCGCCGCGGGGCGCTGCGACTGCCCGTGCACAAGTTCGGGGTACTAAGGTACCCCTACTTTAGTATACCGACAGGAGCCCCCGGGCCTGGGCCGTACACGGTGCCGAGCGTTGTTGGGCCAGGCCCAGAACAGTGCACGGGCACGCGCGGCCTGGGTCCGCACACAATCGGACTCCGTGTCCACCGCGTCCTCCCGCAACGGCACGCGTCGATTGCGGCGTCGTGGGAGGCGTGGGCAGTGTGCGCGGTTTTCAAGGCGTCCGCCCCTGTGATCACGGGGCAGGGTGAGGTCACTTCATCTGTCGCCCCGGCTTTGCCTCCCCGCCACGCGGCTCCCATGCGCGTGGGGTCATGGGCGGTGAAGGTGGGAAACCGAGCCGTCACGGGCAGAGGTGGTGGGTCGGCCCCGTTCCTCTGCTCTCCCCGCGCTCCGATTGGTCGAGTGGGGAGGCCGAGCCCCCACCTTGCTCCTTAAAAAGGGCGGAAGGGGGGCGCAAGAATCCCGCACTTCCTCCTCTTCTCCTTTCTTCAACTTCTGCTATTCTTCCTCTCACCCGCCATGGAGGAAGGGAACCCTGGCCCTTCATCGGTGGCGGCAAGGGTCGCCACTAGGCAGCGCGCCTCTCCCTATCCTGCGCCAATGGTGGCGGAGCCAGCCACGAGGGGAAGAGGGAGGGGGCGAGGTCGTGGGTGAGGTCGAGGGCGTGGTCGGAGCGCCCGGGGAAGAGGCGGCCGGGGCGGTGCGCCATCCCCGCCTCCGCCGGCAACTCCTCTCCTCGAGGCGGTCCACACCGGGGACGATCCCTGGGAGTTCTTCGTCAAGCTGCGGCGGGCACCTCGTCGTCGCCTCCGTCTTCCGGCTCCGTTTGCGAGCGCGATGGAGCTGGACCCGCCCGAGATGTTGGAATTGCGCATGAGGGGCTGTGGGATCAGCGGCACGCGGGTTAGTGTCGTATCCCCAGCCCCCGGTGTGATGTACTTCGATCGAGGGTGGAAGACGTTCGCCCGCATCCACAGCTTGACGGCGGGGTTCACCCTCCATTTTAAGTTAATGGAGGGCGACCTTCTCGCCGTCAAGGTCTTCGGGGACTCCGGCACCCGGGCGAGATGCTGCGTGGACAGCTCCTCCGATAGCGAAGGCTCCTCCTCGAGCGAGAGTGACGAGGAGGGGAGCGACAGTGACGACGAGGACGGCGGGTCCGACTAGGCGTCGGGCATCGCCTCGCGCGCCACCGGCGACCCGATCATCTGGGTTTCCGGCCTTCTGAACTCCCCGGGGCCGTCTCCTTGGGCGGCTGGCGTAGGGAGGCTGCGGAAGAGGAAGAGGGGTGGCGGCAAGGCCGTCAAGTCGGAGTACGAGGGCGAGGTGCCCTCGACAGCGTGCTGACGTCCTGCCGCCCCGTCTTCGAGCTCTGCTTCCGGCGCCTTCGTCTCCGCCGAGCTCCTGGCCGGCCCCCGGGATGTTCTCTTGGTGTCTTCTGGCGCCCGTAGCTCACCTAGGCGCCCCTTTTGCCCTTACCGGCAAACTTCTCTTGCCGGGGCCTCCTTGACCTACCTCCTGAAGAGGGAAACAGGAGAGGGATTACGGGCATCTTATCTTTTTTCAATTTGTAAGCCCTCGGGCCTTAGCTGCATTTAAAACTTGTAATCCTCTCTTTCATGTTTTTCATCCTCTATGGACTTGTACCGGAATGGGATGTTTTTTAATGAAAAGAGGGGAATGCTTGCCGGGTTATATCCTTTACTTGATTCCGTGTCTTGTATGTTTCCACCCTACGCTATGAGGGAACTTGCCGGCGCAAGCACACTTGCTGAGTGCGGAACATCAGCAGCCCGCTGGCGGTGCTGTCTCCGGCAAGAAATCTTGTCGGGTCAGTTGCAGCGCACTTGTATTGTTGAGCGGACCCAAAACAAATCAAGGGCGCAACTTAACCGCGAGTCGATTCCTGGGCGCACAGGTTTCCCATACAAGTCACGCTCGTTCAAGGATATGGCCTCGCATTCCCCAGTCCATAAGAGGATGCATGATGAGGGATGAAA
Organism: Triticum dicoccoides; assembly: GCF_002162155.2. Lineage (NCBI taxonomy): Eukaryota > Viridiplantae > Streptophyta > Magnoliopsida > Poales > Poaceae > Triticum > Triticum dicoccoides. The sequence continues at coordinate 457,545,071 of NC_041389.1, forward strand.
AACTTATCTGACATCACAGCCCCCGGCGACTCTGGCTTGCCGCGAAGGAACCTTGGTACTCGCAGCCCCCAGTAATGCCGGTTTGCCTAGGCCCAGGCGCCAGCGCGCCCTTCTACTCTTTCCTTGTAGCTGTTATTTCAGTGATGAAAAACAACTTAGACAGCGCCGCAATAAGTTACTGTTTTGCAACGCAACTTCATGTTGGGCAGTGCAATGCCATGTTTCGCCCTTTGTATGTTTATACTCTACGCTTTTAGGGAACTTGCCGGTGCATACACGCTTGCTGAGTGCGGAACATCAGCAGCCCGCTGGCGGTGTTGCCTCCGGCAAGAAACCTCGTCGGGCTAGTTGCAGCGCGCTTTCATCGTTGAGCGGACTCGAAAACAAATCAAGGGCGCAACTTAGCCACGAGTCGGCTCCTCCGCGCACAAGTTTCTCATACAAAGGACGTCCCACGGCAAGGCTCGCTACGTTATATCCTCTTCCCCATCACATCCCTTGTATGTTTTTTTACCCTACGCCTTCAGGGAACTTGCCGGTGCTAACACACTTGCTGAGTGCGGAACATCAGCAGCCTGCTGGCGGTGTTGTCTCCGGCAAGAAACCTCGTCGGGCCAGTTGCAGCGCACTTTCATTGTTGAGCGGACTCGAAACAAAGCAAGGGCGCAACTTAACCACGAGTTGGTTCCTTTGCGTATGGGTTTTTCATACAAGGCACGAATGTTCAAGGAATATAACATAGAAATTTAAAACTGAAAGTGTTCTGCACTCAAACTCAGGCAACTTAGCTTTTCTGTCTTCTGTGCTCCGGCAAGGCCGCGCTTCTCCCTTGATTCCCTTCCCTGTATGTTTTCACCCTCATGCTTTCAGGGAACCCGCCGGCGCAAGCACACTTGCTGAGTGCGGAACATCAGCAGCCCGCTGGCGGTGCTATTTCCGGCGGGAAAACCTCGTCGGGCCAGTTGCAGCGCGCTTGTATCGTTGAGCAGACTCGAAACAAAACAAGGGCGCAACTTAGCCACGATTCGACCCCTTTGCGCACAGGTTCTTCATACACGGCATGGTCCTTCAAGGAATGTGACTTGAAAGTTTAGAGCTGAGTGCTCTTTTTGCTCTACTGACCGGTGGAGCTCGATGGCGCGTCCTCGACAGCGGCGCAGCACTCCAGAGAGGTGCGCTCGCCGGAGTAGGCACCAGAGCTGTTCTTACCGGGCCCAGTCTTTGGTGGAACTGCCTTCGCCTTCTTGCACTTGCCGGTGGAGCTCGATGGCGCGTCCTCGACGGCAGCTGCGGTGCAGCACTCCGGAGAGGTGCTCTTGCCGGAGTGGGCATCAGAGCTACTCTTGCCGGACTTAGCCTTCTTCTTCCCCCGGGGAGCTTCAGCGGCAAGTGGCTTGCGCTCTGCCGCGGCTGCTGCTTCCCGGTAAATCTTGTCGGTGCAGATAAGTGCATCCTTCTTGTCACCTTGGACAGAAATGACACTTATCGGACCAGGCATCTTGAGCACATTATAGGCGTAGTGAGAGGCTGCCATGAACTTGGCAAGCGCTGGTCAGCCAAGTATCCCATTGTAGGGCAATGGGATATCAGCAACATCGAATGTGACCCTCTCTGTCCTGAAATTCAGCTCGCTGCCAAACGTCACTGGCAATGTAATCTTCCCCTTCGGCTTGCTCCTTCCTGGATTTATTCCTTGAAAGGTACCAGTTTCTTCGAGCTCGCTATCGGGGATCTGGAGTTTCTTGAGCACTGCTGAAGAGATCAGATTCAGGCCGGCTCCGCCGTCAACCAACATCTTCGTGACCTTGAGGTTGCGGATCGTTGGTGAGACCAACATCGGCAAGCACCCGACCGCAGTGATGCGATCAGGGTGGTCCTCGACATCGAAGATGATGGGCGTGCTGGACCACTTCAGAGGCTTGCGCGACTCGACGTACGGCTCTGCTGCATTCACTTCTCGTACCCACTGCTTGAGTTGGCGGTGCGAGGTGTGCAGAGAGGCACCGCCGTCGATGCACAACACCTCCGTTGCCTTCTGAAACTCTTGGTCATCAGTCTCATCCTCCTCCATCTCATCATCCTCATCTTCATCTTCGTCCTTGTCGCGGCCCCGGGGAGGCCTGTCTCCTCGCCGCGGCTTGGCCTTGCCGCGGTACCCTCCCCGGGCGGGAAGCTTCTTGCCGGATCCTCCACCACCTCCCAGGGCTCTCTCCTTGTCGCGGCGCTCATATTCAGCTTTCTATAGCTCCGCCATCTGCTCAACTTTTTTGCAGGTTTGGAGGTCATGGCCCTTGGTGCGGTGGATCTTGCAATACCGCTTGCCGGAGCCATCCTGCTTGTCGACGGCTACCACAGCCTCGCCGGAGTCATCAGCTTTGGTCTTGTCGGAGCCGCCTCCGTTGCCGGAATGCTCGACAGCTAGCACATCTTTAGCCTTTCTTTTTCTGTTGTTCCGCCTCCGGTTCTTCCTCGCCGGGGCGGCATCTTCACTGTCAGATCCCTCTGCTCTTGCAATCTCTCCAGGGATTTTCCTCCCCTCCTCAGCCCGTGCGCACTTGTCGGCGAGAGCATATAGCTCGCTGACATCTCTAATCTTGCTCATCTCCATCTCTTCCCTCATCCTACGATTACGCACGTTCTGGTGGAACGCACTGATAACCGCGGCAGGGTGGACGTCTGGGATGTTGCACTGCACTTGGCTGAATCTCTGTATGTACTTGCGCAGGGGCTCTCCCTCCTTCTGGACGAGTAGATGCAGATCGCTCTCCTGGCCATGGGGTTTGTGGCCGCCTGTGAAGGCGCCGACAAACTGATGGCACAGGTCCGCCCATGAAGAGATGGAGCCGTCCGGCAAGTGCATGAGCCAAGATCTGACATTGGGCTTGAGCACCAGCGGGAAGTAGTTGGCGAGGATCTTCTCGTCGCGCCCTCCGGCAGCCTGCACCGCGATGGTGCAGATGCTGAGGAACTCCGACGGATGTATCCTGCCATCATACTTCTCGGGCACGTCGGGCTTGAAGTTCTTGGTACTGGGCCACTGGACTTGCCGCAGCTCACGGGTGAACGCAGGGCAACCTGCCGCGTACGGCAAGTCGCTTGGTTCCCCCGGCGCGTGCATATCGACAGTGGGCCCAGCACGCTGGTCAGATTGACGTCGCACTTCCCTTCTGCGTTCGATGCGAGTGTGAGCGTCTTCGTGCCGTCGTTCCTGGAGAACGTGGCGTTGATCGCGGCGGGTTCGCGGGTCCGACGACGCGGTGAAGTCGGCGTCAAAGTTGGCCCGACGAGCCGGCGACCTCGGCCTTCGGGGCTGGGAATGCACGGAGGTGGCACCCCCAGCGGTCTTGTCGGCATCGGCTTGCGCCTGGGCGCCTTGCCGGGGCTTCGATGCGCTCGGTTGCCGGGGCTTGTCGCCGTTGGCGAAGCCGATGAGGCTATAAATGGCCATCCTCCAGTCGTCAATCTTGTGTGGCGCCGGAGGGTAATCTAGGAGCAGCTGGGCTCGGGCCAGCGCTTCCTTTGTGGTCTTGGGTGGTGGCGGCGACGAGCGGCGCGAGGAGCGGGATGTGCTCGGACTCCCAACTGGATTGGGAGGAGCAACACCCCGTCCGGGCGACCGCACCTCACTCGCACGAGCGTGCTGGCGTGCATGCTGATCTCGAACATCCCAGCCTGGCCTTGCTCCAATGCGAGCACGGTGCTAGGAGCACCGGGGCACTGTCGACCTTGCACCTCCTGGGAGGGGTGTGGTGTCTGCACGGTTGCCGACGCTTGCGGGGCCTTGTTTTTGGATCTGGTGACGACGTGAGTCCCACCGTCGGCGCCCGCTCCTCCGCCGGCGTCCACTCCACCGCCCGTTTGCTCCGGCGGTGGTGGTAGAATCGATGTAGACGGAGCGGCCACCTCCGAAGGCTTCTTCTTTGGTGGCATGTTGATGAAGGCGTTGATGTAGCGCGCGCGGAGACCGGATCAGATGCTCACGACCTCGACGCGCCCCCTACCTGGCGCGCCAAAGATGTCGGGGCGTCTCTGTGGCCACGAGCACCTATGGGGCAGGAGGCCCCTTCTAGTCCGGCAAGGGAGCGGAGGGCGTGCGCAGAGCAGGTCGAGGTCGAGCGCGCGGGGGAGAGACGGGCGATTTTTACCCAGCTTCGGAGCTCTCCGGAGAGATAAAACTCCTACTGCTGCTTTGTGTTTGTATTTGTTCTTGCTCGAGAGCGCGAGCGTATGGTGGTGTTGGATGTGTCGAATGAACCGAACCCCTTCTACATGCGCATGGGCCTCCCTTTTATAGTCTGAAGGGGGCACCCACAGGTGGCAGCGTAGGAAGAGGGGGTAAAAGAGTAAAAACGCAGGTTGGTACAACAGTGTCCAACAGTGTCCTCTACCTAATTCTGACGGCAGGGGACAAGGGCATTTAATGCCCGTCTGGTCGCCCCAACAGTGCAGCGAAACGACCGTTAAGTGTGCCACCGATCGCCACGATGGCCTCCTCGTCAGCTCCGCTTGCCACCTTTGCCTCGCATGGCTGCGCAACGCCTCGCCACGTGCCCCTGGGATGGCCCTGGGGTGACACGTTGCTGGATGCGCTGGAGTTTGGGTGCTGGGTGGCAGTCTTGCCGCGGCAAGCGCCTTGCCGCGGTCCTTCTCTTGTTGCGCCGGCAAGCTTGCCGGTCGTCGGGCCTTGCCGGGACACGCGGGGCGTCACGGCAAGTCTTCTGGAAGCGCCTTGGTCGACCTTCCCGGCAAGCTCCTCTTGCCGGGGCCTTTGTTCTCCCCGGCAAGCTTCTCTTGCCGGGATTTGTGTTTCCTCAGCTGATACTTTGACCTTGAATGGCAGTAGTAGGAAACGACGGAGGGTCTTGGCGGGCGCCCGGCAAGCCTCGCCGCAGGGCGCTGCGACTGCCCGTGCACAAGTTCGGGGTACTAAGGTACCCCTACTTTAGTACACCGACAGCTATCTCCTCCCCCTTCCTCTCACGTCGACCACCATGGCATCGCCCCTCCCAAGCCCTAGGAGCCCCTCGCTGCACCGCGTGGATGGTCACGCGTCGCCATTCCGTTCCTCGCCGCCACTAGTCGAGGAGGACGCGTCGGTGTTCTGCTCCTCGCCACTACGCGACGCATCGCCGTTCCGTCCCTCGCAGCCACTAGTCGAGGAGGACGCGTCGGCATTCCGCTCCTCGCCGCGACGCGACGCGTCGCCGTTCCGTTCCTCGCTGCCACTAGTCGAGGAGGACGTGTCGGCGTTCTGCTCCTCGCCGCGACGCGTCGAGGTGGACGCGTCGGTGTTCCCAATCTCGCCAGCACGTGCATCGGAGGACGCGTCGGCTCCCTGCTACGAGGAGAACGCCGAGCCCCCTAGCCTTGAGGAGCTTTGGCAAGAAATGGATGTCGCCTTGTGGGAGGCTTTGCCTCCAGCAGAGCGCGCCAAAACAGAGGTGGAGAAGAAGGCCGAGGAAGAGAAGTGCACCGCGCAACAAGCTTTCTGGGAGATCTATGTCGCGTCCGAGAGAGTCAAGCAATTGGTTCTTTGGTAGAAGGCTCGTGCGAGGGCCGTGAGGGTGGCGAAGGACGCCCGTGCCGATGCCCTGAGTGCAGTCGGGCCCAAGCGCCTCATCTACGCTTGGCGGTACGTGGACCGGGTGCACGCTTCCAGCCAGGAGGAGTACCTGTTGGCGCCGGATCACCACACCGGTGAGATCGCGCTCGCCCGCCGGCAAGCCGCCAATCAGCACCTCGCGAGTTGCGAGGCTGAGGAAGAGGCGTTGTGTCGGCGCGCTGGGAAACGGCCGCGCACCAGGGCACTCGTGGCGCGCCGCAAGTGCTCATGCGAGCGCCGTGGCTTTGAGGAGGAGTATAATTTTTGTTTCGTAAGGCGATCTCATTAGTTTTGGGACGCAAATGATAAATCCCGAACGTTCAGGAATTTTTAGCGTCCTTAATTAAGTATGTAAAAGGGAAAGTTTGGAAACGTTGTGTATTATTACGCATTTTGCAAGTACGTGCATATAGCACAAACTTTACTATATACTATCGGACTACACGTCTCTCTCGATATATGCTTGCAGACTTTTCTACTCCCTCCCTCCAGGTCAATAAGTCATCTTTGGTTGTGCACGGTGACCAAGAAGGAGGGAAGATTTGTACACCTAGACGGAGGGAGTACTACTATTACTTATGTACGTGCAAATGCACGTTTTAACATTACGATGCGGTTTTTGTAAAAGTAGAAAAACAACACTAGTCAAGCTTGTGAAACGATTCCAACGTGAGTACTACTACTAGTAGGAGTACCAGGGGCCAGTTCTTTTAGGCTTCTAGATTAGTAATCCCATAACTACTCCCTCCGTCCTGGTTTATTGGTCCCCATTGTAATCTGTGTCAAATTTTGATCATAAATTTAACTAATGAAATGTTAGTGCATTTCACATGCACTACTCCATCCGTCTAGGTGAGTAAGTCATCTTAGGCTGTGCACCGTGACCAAGGAGGAGGAGAAAACGAGAAATGTTAATTTTTATTTGCTAATTAATAGTATTGCATGCAATGAACTAACCACTGCATGTCGTGTTTGATATCTCAAGTCATTAAAAGCATGCACACTCTTTATCTCTTATTGGTTGATATGTCAAGAAACAAGAAACGAGGTAGAAGTTAATGCACCACGCCTAAGTGTTTTGGGATTATTTGGTTTTCGTAAGATGACTTACACACCTAGATGCACCGCGCCTAAGTGTTTTGAGTAACATTTTATCAGTTAATCTTTGGTCAAAATTTAGCACAAATTACAATGGTGAGGAATAAACCAGGACGGGGTAGTAGTTTAGAAGCCCAAATAAATGAGTTAGGCGCCTTATTGTTACTCTCCACTGTGACTAGTCTTGTGGGAAAAGCTGGGGAAGCCGCCAAAAGAACTGGCCCTAGGAGTAGTAGCTAGGGATCAAGTGTGCGAGATGAACCGGAGAAAGTAAATGTAGAGAGATGAAATGCAAAAAAGATGGAGGGATGTGATGGTTGCTTGTCCGTTTATTTTACCAGGCCACTTATTACTGGAGTGGTTGGATTTTGTGATATGACGGCTTTACTGCCGCGCCACGAGTGATAGGTGAGACTCCCGTGCAGCGCCGCCCTCTACACTTGTACTACATCGGTCGTGGTTTATTAGTCCCCCATTGAATTTGACTGAAGATTTAACTGACAAAATGTTAGTGCATGTCAACAAAAACTATATCGTTGGATTTGTATTTGAATATAGTTTTGAATGATATAATCTTAGGTGACATGCATCAGTATCTATCGTACTATATATAATGTTAGTTCAATTTTTGGTCGTACTAATCTATAGTAGTAAGGTGCCCGTGCGTTGCACCGAAGAGTGAAATGCATTGATCGGGGAGTTGTTTATTTTGACAAAGGATGTGGGGGTCATCTCATGTGTAACGGGTATCGATAGGTTTCTTCGGATATTATCTCATCTCTAGAGCTCACAAACATCCAGGTGAAATAGATAAAAAGGTATCTTTTGCAAACAAAAGCGTTCAACTGTTCAACCTGCATCCAAAACTTGTGAAGAAATAACACTTATTGTGCTTTGCAAGAAATGATCTTTAAGAATTAGTTTTTGAGTATCGATTGTTATACATGTTGGCTACAAATGACATGGAACTTTCTTATAGTCAACAGTTGGCTATACTATTAAGTAATATTAACCATGCCCTTATACACCTAGACGGAGGGATTAAATCAGGATGACTTGCAAGGGGGCAGAGGAGATGTAAGAAATGGTTCATCGTAAGTCTTTCACCAGTACTGTAGTAAAAATTCATACATGGAAGATTCTAGACTAAACCATAAACGGATACACTTTTATTCATGCGCGATACTCCAATAGAGCAAGATCCTGCATGGAAGTCTCCACATGCTTAGACAGCGGATTACATTGAGCGAAGACTAATGATTAACATTTAACTTAATAATGCGTATTTTTTTAGAAGAACACGGAGGCTCCTCCCCGGTTCCATTATCAAATGAAACCCAAAGTGCCTTACATCAACTCACTGAGAGGAGCAGTTCAAAGGAAGGACTGCGGCGAAAGCCACTCAAGTTTAACAACAAGCTTACAGAATCAAAAGCGGCAAAGACACGGGCCATAAGCACCCACACACACACTACATGTTTTCTAAGTGCACTTGATAATGCGTATGTCCAGATGAACCTCCTTGGAGTCCCCGTGCACCGAGTCGGCGGGTAAAGGATGGAACGGATGCCATGGGTTTTCCAAGTCCACATTGGCGGGATAGTCCCAGCTCCTCAGAGTCCAAGTCTGTCTGATGAGGCCGGTTTCGTCGCCCACGCGACCCAGAGGGGTAGTAACATTGACCACACACCCGTACGTCCGCCTCGTGTCAGTGTTAGCGTCAGCGGCGACGCCCCTGACGCACATTATAGAGACGGGGTGGCGACCTGCGCGGGCCTCGCCGGTGCTGACGATCAAGAGGAAGACACTGTCGTCCTCCTCCGAGACTAGTAGGCGGCGGTGATCCTCCAGCGACTCCGGCATGGTCAACCGGTAGCACGTGTCATACTTGATGTTCTCCGCTAAGGGCCAGCAGTGACCGCTGCACGCATCCGTGAGGTGATGCACCATGTCCGCCGGCGAGCCACAAAACGGCATCGGGCACTCATAGCAGTGGACGAAGGGCTCCTTGGAGGCATCGACCAGGCTGTCCATGAAACGGGAGTGGCTGTAGGGGACGTTGCGCCAGTTGAATATGTGAGCAAGTTACTACGAGATTTAATCCGAATAAGCACAAAATAAATCATGACGGCTATAACAGAGATGAAACTAATCATGTGGACTAGCATAGTAGTAGGATACAGAGTAGAAACATGAATTCTACCATGATTTCAAACAGGAAGGACAGAAACACATACGGTGCAACGGGAGCAGCACCGTTGGCATTGAGGTTGTCGCCCATGTCGTTGAGGAAGAGGTTGCTGAGGTCGGGGAAGAAGTCGTCGTCTGTGAAGTCGTGGCTTCTAGCAGTCACGAGAGTGCGCTCCCCAGATTTCAACAGCGCCCGCCGAATGGAGTGCAGGAGGGAGTGGCTGTAGGGGACATTGCGGCCGCCGAATGGAGCGTAGGAGTAGCACACGAAGCAGTAGATGGTGTCCTTACTAGTACTCCCTAGTCTCTATCTATCTATATCTATCTATATCTATATATATATATATATCTACTCTTATGGAAAACCGAGTTGGTGATGATGGTATGCCTGCCATCTTTTAATATAGACCGTCCGATCTATATCTGACGGATAGAAAGCCAACTATGACAATTTTACAAAAGATACCCGCACCTCTCTCCACATTTACAGATAAGGCCTTGCCTCGTTCATCCTTATCTCCCACAACCTCGTGCTCCTCCCTATGTCTCTATCTCTACTACTTTTTTTATAACAAATCGAATAGTGTTGTGCCGTCCGCTGCATGCCCGGCTGAACACGCCTCCTCGCCTCCATCATCACCAACTCAGTCTTTTATAGGAGTAGGAGTAGAGAAAAAACCGAGTTGGTGATGATGGTGTGCCGTGCAATGCACGTGCATCTTGCTATTTTTTTTGCATATAAGTCCAAACACCGCGTAGACACGGTCTTTGAGCATGGTTCGTAGTTGTTCCACACTTGGGCATTGAAGTTTGTAACTATTTTAGATTAGAATATACTACTCCTCCGGTGCTAGTAGTAGAGCAGAGTCCTATTCTACTACTGTACTCTAGCAAGCTAGGGCATAGTATTGTAGTAGGTACTATAGGGAGTACCAGTACTGTGATCACTCAAGCAAGTTGTCTGGCATCGATATGACCCTACGCTGCTGGTATGTGTCTTGTAAGTCAAGCGGCGTGCTGTAGTCATCATCACCTGTCCACTTCCCGCAGCACATATTCGCTTCTCCATCTTTGTCCGCACATAATCTCGTCCAAGCTTCCATCCCCGCTAAGGTGCCTCCCCCCCTCGTCCAAAACCCAAGCACTAACAATTGCAGAACCGAGCAGCGTCTGCCGAAAGAGTGGCTAGAATTCGCTCCCCACAGAGGTAATCAAGCTCATTGTTTCGCGTGTGGACAATCTCAGTACCATGTCACTCGCCGTGTGCTCATCGGGGCTGTACCGTTTACTCAAAGCCCTCAGGCTGGAGCTTTTTAAGCCAGCTCCTTGCTTGCTGATGCCGCCTGATCTTCAGAAACGGCATGTCACGAAGCATAACGATCATAGGGTGGCGAGCATCAACACCCTTCACTGTGATCCGATCCCCGTCAGCCTCAGCTACATTAACGGTATGTACTGGGTCGACATGAACACATCTTGGATGGTGCTCGTCGACGGTCGCGGCAGCTAGATGCTCGTGGAGATCTACACCCGGCGATTGATCCTCCTTCCTTCGATTAACACTGCACTGCTTTGGCACCGCGGCCTAGAATACTCGGAATCTTATAGTAGCCAACATGATACCAAGTTTGATTTGCTCAAGGTTGTAATTTTCCAAGTGCCCGCAAGATCTGCGAATTATAAAGATTTCAGGCTAATTGCGTTCTTCAACCGCGGTCTCGCCTATCTGACAGGTCACTACGGTAAGTGGATAAATCTGCACGTCCATCGCAGGATCATACATCCTCCATGGTTCTCTGATGCCATTGAACACAAGGTCTTGATTTACGCTGTCGACTCCTTCTATGGTTGGACGTATTGCTGGCCTACTCCAGTCATCGCTACAAATGGCTATTATAGCAGTATGTTACTTTCCTATGATATCATGATGGCTTGCTTATATTACTCATAACATGCTGTTCTTAAGATTGACTAAATCAAGAGCCCTTTTTTATTTGACTCCAACTTGATATGATGTTGTAGGCTGCCTGGTGTCCCTACCCTTCCTAATCCCAGAACCTTTCAAAGAAAAGCGGCATGGCAGTTGCAGGTGGTTCCTGGCTCGATCAGATGACGGCGAAAGAGTGATGATCGTTCGCACGTATCGGACATGTTGTTTCGCGGAATACAATCACAGTCACTGCAAGGTCTTTGAGAAGGATCCCAGCTTCTCTGGGCCTTCAGGAATTTTTGAATGGAGGCTGGTAAGTAGCCTTGGTACATGCTCTCTATTTGTCGGACTGAATTATCCGATTAACCAGGAGATAACCGACAGCAAGGATCATGATGGCAGCGCGGTTTCATTCATCAGGAAAAACTGTGTGTACACGGCGTACCATGCGTCTCTGCATGCACCATATCCTGATATGTGCCGCCATGCTCTGCAGCCCAAAGTAGGAGAGAGAGTCGCAAGTATCAGACTTTGACCTGCTGGCTGGAGTTTCCCCCGTCAGGCACCCATCTGGTTCAAGCCGTCAGCCAAGCTCCACAGCTTAATAAATAGTAACATCTAACTAAGCCAGTTAGTTAGATGCGTACACTTGGTGTAGTAGGATCTTTTTTTAGTTTGATGCACACACTTGCTCTTTTTTGGTAGCCCTTTTGTAATGATGGCTGATGTTTGGTTTGGAAGAGAGAGCTGCGTCTTCACTCTTCTGGCCTGCTTACTGCTTCTGTTGCACCCCCAGCCCTGGTTGCTGCTGCTGTTGTTTTCAATGTACAATCAGTAGTATATTTCGTCTGTTAGTTGAATAAATGTGTTGTGTTGGAAGTCTTTGCACGGTTCGATCCTTTAGTTCCCCGTACCGTACGTAGCTCATACTATTTTTCGTACAGAACACATTTTCCACTTGTTGATAACATGCATCCCACTGATGAAGGCCCAATAGAGAAGCCCATAATTAACTGGAAGGGAGGCTCTCACATGAATCTGGCCCAGGTACATGCTCATGGTCCCCTAAACATAAATAAGTAAATAAATAAATAAAGATAAATGCTCATGCACCAGTTCTTTGGGAAAATAGGTAGCCCAATATTTCTTTTTGAAGAATACCCAAGCTAGGCCTATTTGTTTTCTCCAAATTACTGGGCTGCAAATCTTTCAAGACGAGGAGGGATGCATTCCGTCCTGGCCAAAGAGTATGTATCAAAAGGGGTTGAAAATTCCAAAAAAATATAGCAAATGGGATATTAGTTTTTTTTAATTTTGTTCTTCACTGATATCTTATACGTATTTCATTGGATTTAACATGACATAATACTAATTTATTTTTAAATTTGTTTTAGTATGTCTATTAATTTTTGGATTAAGAATATTTCGTTCCACAGCAAAAATTTGCGAATTTTCAAAATTTACCACATATTTAGTTAATTTTTTGACCCTAGTACTAACCAGAAAATGGCAGGCAATTCTAAAAATGGAAAATGGGCTGCAATAAATTCCATATGAATTAGAAAATGAGTAAAAATTATAAAAATAATAGCAAATGGGCTGTACACGCCACAGATTTCGAGGCTGACTTGTTTATGCAAGGCTTTGTCAGTGAACACTCGATTCTAGCAGTAGTGATTGTTGGATGTCCATCCAACGGCCGACGTGCTTCTTCAATCTCTGATCTTCCTGCTCCAGCCGCCTAAACTAGAGCCGGCGGAACTACCTTCTCCCTCCTCTTGTGGCCCGCTATGATGCCGTGCAGGCTTCCCCGGCCCACCCTACTCCCTTCGTTGGCCTGGCCGCACGCAATCAACTGTCTCCTTATTACGCGAAAAAAATGATTCCTCCCACTGACATCTGGGGCGCACCGGTTGGGAGGCTGACCTGTGGGCCTACTACATTGACGCGTACGCAGGGCTTGTCAACTTAGTCAACAAACGATTCTAGCAGCAGTAACCATTGGATTTGAATCAAACGATCCTGTTGCTTCTTCAATCGCTGCTCTTCTTGCACCAGCCGCCCAAACCAGCGCCGGGGAGACCGCCCGCTCCTGCCTCCAGTGGCCGGCTGTGCTGCCGTTGAGGCCTCATCGCCCCCTACTACTCCCACCGCTAGCCAAGCCCTGCGACGACGGCAGCCTCACACCACAGCCGAACCAGTGAACCCTCGTACTCCTCTACGCGTGGGCATCCACTGCCGCGTCTTCCCCGGCTCCGCGTCGTCCCCTTCCTAGGCCTCGCCGTCGTCCACCGCCTTGGTGCTCTCGGCGCGGCGTGGTCAATGTGGTCAACGACATTCCATCGGAAGAGTACTATACATGGAGAGGCTGACAGCTGGGTCCACGGCCACAGCCCAGTTTTTTTGTGATTTGCCAAGTAGGTCGATTTGTCAGGCCTATTGGGCTGCAAATCTTTCAAGACGAGGAGAGCTTTCATTCGGCTGGCCGAGAAAATGGCCCCTAAGTAATGAGAAATGGGTTGTACATTTTTAAAACACATCAAACCGGCAATTAGTTTCAAATATCTTTTTTTCATTTCGAGATTTTAAATTACATTAATTTTTATGCGTGGAGAATTTGTTGGATTTTATATTGATATACATTTATTTTTAAAATCAGTTTGAATGTGAGTCGAAATTTCGGGATTAAAAACAGTTCGGACCGCACCGAAATATGCAAAATTTCGTATATTTTTTTAACTATGGCCACAATATGGGCTGTAATGCTAACAAAAAGAATGTGGGCTCCAGAAACACCTTATGAATTAACAAATGGGCTGTAAATTATTCGAAATAATGGCAGATGGGTTGTATGTTGTTTTCCACAGATTTGAGGCTTTCCTAAAAGAAGGTTGACGCACAAGCAGTGAGTGTTGGATGTCCATCCAACGGCCGTCGTGCTTCTTCAATCTCTGCTCCTCCTGCTCCAGCCGCTCAAACAAGTGCCGGCGGGACTGCCTGCTCCCTCCTCCCCGCGGCCGGCTGTGCTGCCACGCAGGCCTCACCGCCCCACCGTACTCCCATCGCTGGCCTAGCCATCCCTCTACTCACTCACACCTGCTGTTATTCTCCGGCGACGGCAGATGAACCAGTAAACCCTCGTACAGTCGTACTCCCCTCCGCGTGGGAAACAACTGCCGAGTCTTCCCTGCCTCCGTGTCATTCCCTTCCTAGGCCTCACCGTCATCCACCGCCCTGGTGCTCTCGGCGCGGCCTAGTCAACATGGTCAACGACCGACATGCATCTGAAGTGGACTGTACGTGGAGAGGCCGAGAGCTAGGTCCGCGGCCGCACGCAAGGAAATGCCTCCTTATTACGCGCAAAATAATGATTCCTCCAGCCGACATCAGGGACCCACCGAAAGGGCCTCTATATTTCACAAAAAAAACGTTACCGCCGCTGACAGCTCGGACCCATCAGCTATATCTTCGCACGCAAGGAAGTGCCTTCTTATTACGCACAAAAAAAATGAATACTCCCCCTATTAGCTGGGACCCAGTATAGTGGCAGGCTGACTTGTGGGCCTACTAAGTTGACGGGGACGGAGGGCTTTGTCAACTTAGTCAATATGCACGATTCTAGCTCTAGTGACCGTACGATGTCCATCCAACGGCTGTAGTGCTTCTTCCACCTCTGGTCTTCTTGCTCCAGCCGCCCAAACCAGCGCCGGTCGTGCCTCGTGCTCCTGCCTCCCGTGGCCGGCTACGATGCGGCGGAGGCCGCACCGCCCCCTACTACTCCCACCGTTGGCCAGGCCATCCCTCTACTCACCCACACCCCCTGTTATTCTGCGGCGACGGCAGCCTCACACCACAGAGAACCAGTGAACCCTCGTACTCCTCTACGCGTGGGCATCCACTGTCGCGTCTTCCCCGGCTCCGCGTCGTCCCCTTCCTATGCCTCGCTGTCATCCACCACCCTGGTGCTCTCGGCACGGCCTGGTCAACATGGTCAAGGAACGGCTTCCATTGGACGTGGACTATACATGGAGAGGCTGACAGCTGGGTCCACGGCCACAGCAAGGAAGTGCCTCCTTATTATGCGCAAAATAATTATTCCTCCACCTGACAGCCGGGACCCATCGGACGGGCCACCATATTTCATGAAAAAACGTTTCCCCCTGACTGCTGGGACCCACCAGCTACACCTTCGCACACAAGGAAGTGCGTCCGGGCAAAGAAAAACAAAATGATTCGCCCCCCTGACTGCTGGGACCCACCAGCTACATCTTTGCATGCAAGGAAGTGCGTCCGGGCAAAAAAAAACAATTTGCCCCCATGACTGCTGGGACCCACCAGCTACATCTTCGCAGGCAAGGAAGTGCCTGATAGTCGGGACCCACCTGGTCGAAGCATACGTAGCGTTGTCATTCTGGTCGCGAACGTGTACGTATATATATACTAGTGGATGTAGAGGTGCGCACGTGTCGTAGTAGTGGCGCGTATGTAGCATGTACACGTACGTACAGCGGCAATGGTGCAAGAAAGAAAATACGGCCACGTATGTACATACGGGCAGGGTCTCGAACGCCTACTCGCGCATACGTACATGGCTGGGTCGGAACGGAGAAACAATATTGTCGTCGTGTTCATGGGGAGGCAACATAATGCGTCGTGTTGATGGGGAGGCAACGGAATGCGTCGTGTTCATCAGGAGGCAACGGAACGCGTGGGAGCCAACCGGCTGGGTCGGAACGGAATGCGTGGTCATGTTCATCGGGAGGGCTTGGACGGAACAGGCAATGGAAACGAGGCCTGGCGTATCGCACAACGGAGGAAACGGCCTTGTGTTCGACCGGCCACATTCGAAACGGGATCGTTTTCATCGGGAGGTGTCTGGCGTACCGCAAAACGGAGGAAACAGACCTCCTACGGTCGAAATGGGGGTCCTGTTGATCGGGAGGGGTGTGGCGTACCGCAAAACGGAGGAAACGGACCTCCTACGGTCAAAATGGGGGTCCTGTTGATCGGGAGGGGTGTGGCGTACCGCAAAACGGACGAAACGGACTTGTGTTGGAGCGCTACGGTCGAAACGGGG
>NC_041389.1:457561370-457577029 GCF_002162155.2 Triticum dicoccoides
TCCAATCGATCGGCTTCAGTTAGCAGCAGTAGCGAAGGAATCGCTCGATCGGGTTCAGTTAACAGCCATCGATCGAACGCTCGAGTTTAGTAACGCGTAGCCTGCAGTGCAATCGCTCGGGTTCAGTTAGAGCCCAACGCCTCCTCTCGGGTTCAGTTAGAGCGAATGCCTCGCACACACGTGCGTACGTACAAGAGAAATGCGCATCGCTCGGCCCCCGACCTCCCACCGTAACCGGCAACTCCCCGAAATTTTCCTCCCCCTCGCTTCTACCACAGTTTTTTTCATCATGGACGGCCCAAAGAATGTCATGCAGCTGCGTCTCTGGCCCGCCCAGGGCGAAAAGCCCATTTTCTGTCATGATTTTTTGTCATAGAAGTAGGATCCCACCACATCTATGATGATACCGGGTTTTGTCGCAATTATCGTCATAGAAGTGTCATATGTATGACAAAAAAAAATTTCGTTCGGCCCAAAATGTCACGGATGTGTCTTTTTTTTGTAGTGGCTCCAAGCGCCTTCGCAATCAAGATGAAGCTCCTGAGGCCTCCAGTGCCCCCCAACGCAGGACCAAGACCACCGCCAAAAAAGACAAGGAACCTGCCATGAGTATGGATGAGATGCCGCTTGTTGAGTTCGTCGCTCGTAGGAAGATCAATCCCTAAGTGAATCCTGATGCCAAACTTCGAGGAAATGAGTTGTTCTAGACCAAGCAGCATAACCTCATTTATTTGGATGTGATCAAGGCCAAGAGGAATATCTATGTGGATGTGCATTGGATCGACATGCATCATATGAGGTAAGAGAAGCACCGGGCATACTTTGGTGAGGCTCTGGATCTAGTTGAGCAGTTTGGCATTGAGCATATCATCTCTTTTCACAAAGACTATGATCCAGAGATTGTGGCTCAGTTCTTCGCCTCGGTGTACTTTCATCCTAATGAGGACAGGACGATGACTTGGATGTCCAATGGTCGGCGGCTAACGGCTACCTGGAAGGAGTTCATGACTTTGCTTGGTGTTTCAGATGAGGGGCTCGCCACTCCCCAAGGTGTTCATCCTCATGCCAATTCTGAGTCTGCCAACAAGAACAAGCTTCAGCCCTTCCTTGTTGAAAAGAAGCTCTCTAGTGGCAAGTCTTCGTGGGTGCTCAACTCATTCCTTGACATCATGTACCGGATCTTCTGCAACTCTCTCTTCCCATGCATTGGGGATAAGGACAAGGTACACGCCTATCTTGTGGACATGTTGCTCCTATGTGAAGAAGCGTGCAACTCTCAGACGTTACCACTGGATATCTCACACATCATGTGGTGTGAGCTTCAGTTTGCTGTCTTCAACCGCAAGGTCCCCATCTATGGACCGTATCTGTTTCAACTGATCTCTGCAACTTGGGAGAAGCTCTACCCTCAGGATGACTTTGAGGCCCCTGATTGGATTCGACATGATTCCATCCGGCTCTGTGTCAAGCCTCATTGGGCTAACACCACTTCTCGTGTTGAGGCTGCAGCTGCCATGGATGTGGATGCAGATGAGGGTGAGGAGGAGCCAACAGATGAGGTCAGCTCTGTGGGGTACACCCCTCCCTCCTTTGAGCCATCTTGGGCTAAGAGGCTGAAGAACAAGATGAAGACCTTGTTCTGCATGCAGGCCAAGGGTCAGTACAGGTCTCATGTTGCCTCCAAGGAGAGTCGCCGCCGGGACAAGAAGATCATGAGGCTGTATGGAGAGGATGTGTCTGGCGGTTCTGAGGATCGCATCACTCCAGAGGCTGAGTGGATGGTGAAGCAAGGCTACAAGTGGACTGATTCTGAGGAAGACGTCGACGAGACCATTCCTGCTGCCGAGTCTGACGAGGACCGTGCGTTTGATTACTCTGCTTGAGCCACCACGTGTGTGTAGGTGTCCTCTCTGCCTTTTTGGCGTCTCGATGCCAAAGGGAGAGAGAGTGTAGGGATTTGCGAGAGTCTTGTGTTTGCTTTGCTCGTGTTTGTTCCGTTGAACCTTGCTTTGCTTTGGTTTAGTTTGTTCGTGAGACTTGGTCTATCATATGGTGTAAGACATATTCTCTCTATCGTACCGAATTACCTTATTGTACCTATGCTACTTATGTCTTGCTCATATTTACTATCTTAGATATGCTTTGTCTCTAAAATATAGGGGGAGTGGTGATCCTAGTGTTCGTGTCGTGCAGTCCAAAGCACTTTACTCCCTAGCACGAATCTAGGGGGAGCTTGTCTATATTTTAGAGGTGTGGGGTTTGCTTGTGCTACATTCTTTCCCTTCGTGCAAATCCCGTATTGTCATCAATCCACCAAAAAGGGGGAGATTGTAAGGGCAAGTTTATCCCTAAGGTGTTTTGGTGATTGATGACAATGCTTTTGCGGACTAATTGTGTGCCTTGAGTATTTCAGTTGCCTCGTCGTTAGGCACAAGACGGTTTGGTACCCCTCGAAGACTATTGAAGACGGTGGTGTTCTACATCTCCTTTGGTGGATTTGAGTCATAGGATAGCCGTTCTATTAAGAGGGGATCCGCTGTGGAAAGGTTTGGGTGGAATCATCACGTACACGTTTCTTCCTTTTCCCCGCCTTTCCCCTTGCGCTTTGGAGCATCCTCCGTTATCTCCTTTACTGTGCAAAAAGTAGGATTCATTAGTGCTGCTAGTTGAGGCCTGCGGTAGTACTGCTCCTAGGAGTGGTAGTACCACAGGACCCTGCGGTAGTATTGCAAGCCCTCGCGGTAGTACCGCAGGCGCCCATGGTAGTACCGCTCCTATGGAGCGGTAGTACCGTGGCCTCTGGCCAGGATCAGCCTCTCTTGCGGCTGTAGGGGCGGATGTAATTATTTACATCCGCGCCCTACGCGGTAGTACCACCCCAGGTGTGCGATAGTAAGATGAGTCATGTTCCGGCTTCGTAGCACGAGCGGAAGTAGGGGCGGATGTAATTTTTTACATCTGCTCCCTGCGCGGTAGTACCGCAAGCCAAGCGCGGTAGTACCGTGTCGGATTTTTTCACTGTTCAATTTTCAGCGGAAGTAGACACGGATGTAATTTTATTCATCCATGCCCTTCCATGCCTAGTCCATCCTGGCCTTGCGGTAGTACCGCAAGGGGGAGCGGTAGTACCGCGTCTGCGGTAGTACCGCTGAGGGAGTCCTGGATTAGGGGGTGTCCGGATAGCCGAACTATCACCTTTGGCCGGACTCCTGGACTATGAAGATACAAGATTGAAGACTTCGTCCCGTGTCCGGATGGGACTTTCCTTGGCGTGGAAGGCAAGCTTGGCGATACGGATATGTAGATCTCCTACCATTGTAACCAACTCTGTGTAACCCTAACCCTCTTTGGTGCCTATATAAACCGGAGGGTTTTAGTCTGTAGGACGAACAACAATCATACCATAGGCTAGCTTCTAGGGTTTAGCCTCTCTGATCTCGTGGTAGATCTACTCTTGTACTACCCATATCATCAATATTAATCAAGCAGGAGTAGGGTTTTACCTCCATCGAGAGGGCCCGAACCTAGGTAAAAACATCATGTCCCTTGTCTCTTGTTACCATCCGCCTAGACGCACAGTTCGGGACCCCCTACCCGAGATCCACCGGTTTTGACACCGACATTGGTGCTTTCATTGAGAGTTCCTCTGTGTCGTCATCTTTTAGGCCCGATGGCTCCTCCGATCATCAAACAACGATGCGGTCCAGGGTGAGACTTTTCTCCTCGGACAGATCTTCGTATTCGGCGGCTTTGCACTGCGGGCCAATTCGCTTGGCCATCTAGAGGAGATTGAAAGCTATGCCCCTGGCCATCAGGTCAGATTGGAAGTTTGAACTATACGGCTAACGTCCGCGGAGACTTGATCTTTGACGGGTTCGAGGCACAGCCAAGCGCGTTGCACTGTCACGATGGGCATGATCTAGCTCTGCCGCCGGATACTGCCCTGGAGGCTGCACGAGTGTCTGCTCTGACCCTTAGCTCGGAGCCGACTGCACCGATCGAGGACGGGTGGCTGGACACTGTCTCGGGGGCTGCTATCTCTACGGAGATTGAGCCGAACACCAACCCTGTCCTTTGCGAAGCTTGAGACTCCAAGGTGCCAAACTCCTCTCCGGACTCCGAACCCTCCGCACCCCTGCCAATCGAATCCGATTGGGCACCGATCATGGAGTTCACTGAAACGGACATCTTTCAGCACTCGCCCTTTGGCGACATCCTGAATTCACTAAAGTCTCTCTCTCTATTAGGAGAGCCCTGGCCGGATTATGGTCAGCAAGGTTGGGATGCGGACGACGAAGAAATTCAAAGCCCACCCACCACCCACTTCGTAGCCACTGTCGAAATTTTAAACGACATGCTCGATTTCGACTCCGAAGACATCGTTAGTATGGACGACGATGTAGGAGATAAGCATGAACCCGCACCTATAGGGCACTGGACAGCCACCTCATCTCACGATGTATACAGGGTGGACACACCTAAAGGAAGCGACGACGAGGGACAACGGGATGCCATGAGGGATCATTCCCTCGAAAAGCAGTCAAAACGGCGACGTAAGCGCCGCTCAAACTCCCGCCACGACAAAGACAGCATCCATACAGACCCAGCCATAGAGCCGGGCGAACCGGTGGATGACGAACATGCTATCGAGCAACCGTCCGAATAGGACAATATGGATAAACAATCTGTCCCCGGCGAAGATAACAGTCCGGACGATCTCACGCCGGACATGTTGCTGGAGTAGAAGAACCTCCACAAAAGGCTCGTCGCCACTATGCGTAGCCTGAAAAAGCAGAAGCGGAAGCTCAAAACAGCGGAAGATGCGCTCAGAATCAGATGGAGCAAAGTACTCAACACCGCAGACAAATACGGCGATAGTCGCCGAATAAAGAGCTACCCAAAGCGAAAACTACTGCCCGAATTTGATGAGGAGGCCGTAGAGCCCCCGCAATCAAAGAACAAGGAGACCACCCGGTCAGATAGATGACCCCATGGCAAACATAGAGTGGCAAACGGCGCTGCACACAAGCCGGCACGCGATCCGCACACGGATTCACATCAAAAAGGTGGCCCAGTTAGAACTATCTACGGGCCAAGAAAGCAAGCTCTAGTAAGCAATGCAACACATCAAGTATCCGAATATTACGGTACACCTAAATATAGGGGTGCCGCACACCCCCTATGTTTCACCGATGAGGTTCTAGATTACGAATTTCCAGCGGGATTCAAACCCGTAAACATAGAGGCATACGACGGAACAACAGACCCTGGAGTCTGGATCGAGGATTACATCCTCCACATACACATGGCTAGAGGAGATGACCTCCACGCCATAAAATACTTACCCCTCAAGCTCAAAGGGCCAGCCCGGCATTGGCACAAAAGCCTCCCCTAAAACACCATTGGAAGTTGGGAAGAGCTCGAGGATGCTTTTCGGGCAAATTTTCAAGGGACCTATGTCCGACCTCCGGATGCAGACGATTTAAGTCACATAACTCAACAACCCGGAGAGTCAGCCCGAAAATTCTGGAACAGATTCCTTACTAAAAAGAACCAAATAGTCGACTGTCCGGACGCCGAAGCCTTAGCAGCTTTCAAACACAACATCCGAGACGAATGGCTCGCCAGACACCTCGGCCAAGAAAAGGCACGAACAATGGCCGCATTAACAAGCCTCATGACCCGCTTTTGCGCGGGAGAGAATAGCTGGCTGGCAAGATGCAGTACCAGCGACCCAAGTACATCCGAAGTCAGGGATGGAAACGGGACACCGCGACGCAGCAAGGACCAGCGCCGGACCAAGGGAAACAATCCGAAGAGCATGGCAGTCAATGACCGGATTCAAAAGCTCATGGCAGAATCATAAAAAACTGCCCCCTAAGGATAACAGGGACGAGCTATCTAACTTAAACAAAATCTTGGACAAGATATGCCAAATCCACAGTACTCCCGGGAAGCCTGCAAACCATACCCACAGAGATTGTTGGGTCTTCAAGCAGTCCGGCAAACTCAACGCCGAACACAAGGGGCTCGACACACCAAGCGAGGACGATGACGAACCCCACAAGCAGAGCACTAGAAAACAAAAGAATTTCCCACAAGAAGTCAAAATAGTAAACTCACTTTACGTGACAAAAGGGAAAAACAGAATGGCGCCCATAGAGATACGCGCCATACGGCCTATCCCAGAGGAGTCCTGCCACTAGTTGTTAAAACCAATCACCTTCGACCATCAGGATTACTCTAGAAGTATCCAGAATGCAGGATGGACTGCCTTGATATTAGATCCGATAATCGACGGACTCCAATTTACACAAGTCCTAATGGACGGCGGCAGTGATCTAAACCTGCTATATCAGGACACAATCCGCAAAATGGGGATAGACCCAACCAAAATTCGCCATAGCAACACTTCGTTTCAAGGGGTAATGCCAGGCCCATATGCCCATTGTACGGGCTCTCTATTGCTAGAAGTTGTGTTCGGCTCACCCGACAACTTCCGCCGTGAAAAGTTAACCTTCCACCTCGCCCCATTTACAAGTAGCTACCAAGCACTACTGGGACGCGAAGCTTTCGCCCGCTTTAACGCAATACCGCATTATGCATCCCTTACACTTAAAATGCCTGGTCCACGAGGCATCATCTCCTTAAAGGGAAATATCGAGTGTTCCTCGAGCGCGGAAGATTGTGTGACTGCCTTGACAGCCACACACTAAACCGGCTTCACTAATCCAAGCACCTAAACAGGTCGTTCAGACCCCGGACACGGTTAGATGAGTCCAGCGTAAACATACAAGGGCTTACCAGCCACATACCCCCGCACAAGGGGCTCCGCGCATGTACAACAAGAGACAGTAAAGCTCAATTTTATTCATTTTTTGAATTGTACTTTGTTTATTTTATATAACGTACATTTTCGCACGATCTTTTTCAACTAAGTTCCTCTCTTTTACAGATGAACACCGTGCTACACCCGTCCAGGATACGGCACAATGGAGACACAGGCGCAGACGTGCAGTAGGGACCCGTTGCAAGGATTCTTTTTAGATTAAGACCCTGCGTAAACCTTTTTTACTGTCTCTTGTTGATACACATCCCCTGGTTTCTTGCTATAACCAAGGAGGAGGATGGCGTTTTGGCATGGGCCACGTCAGAATTTTGCGCGTACCTGGACACCAGGGGCTTATTGCCAAGGGCGTTATTCGGCATCTTGAGTTAGGCCTTATATGCATCAGCTCCGAATCATGTCTTTGGTCAAATGTTGGGTTTGCCCGGCTCCTGTGTTTTGCTGCCTTACGTTCCGCTCTATCGGCTAACGCGACACTAGGAGAACTACTGCGATTGTGCCCCGGTTCGTCCAGGCGAGCACCTCAGTAGAGAAAGCCAAAAACTGACTGTCATGATATAGCGTGAGACTGGTCAACCACTCGATGACCCGCCGGAATCTTTAGGATTCCTCCGCATAGACGAAGGGCCGTTTCTCGGTCAGGCACATACGCGCCCCGAATTCGGGTGAGCATGGTGCCCCTAGGGGCTATATAGTAGCCCCACTGTCAGACTCCTATGGCTAAGTGAAAGTGATAAAGCATTATAGTCCGGTTGCCTAGTTTGCTGCGCTACCACCTCCTTTATAGGACCAAGACGTTGGATCAAGTGTGAAAATGCGCCTTTTGCAAACACCCCCGCATTATATGCGTGGGGGCTGAAGACGAAGCCTGCCATCTTTCAGGTTATATACACATATACATTAACGGACGCACAGGAGGTATTTTAATTCTTGAAGGCACAAGTAT
Source organism: Triticum dicoccoides (assembly GCF_002162155.2). Taxonomy (NCBI): domain Eukaryota; kingdom Viridiplantae; phylum Streptophyta; class Magnoliopsida; order Poales; family Poaceae; genus Triticum; species Triticum dicoccoides. Next base: position 457,569,164 of record NC_041389.1, read on the forward strand.
AAAAAAGCTTTTATATTCCATCAATACATTGTTTCACAATAATACATGTTATTCAAACATAATATCCTTCGAGCACTGCGTCTCTATTAAACGAGCGCCCTGCAGAACTTCCTGAAAATAGTGCTCGACAGGTACTCGGCTTCCGTCCGAATCTTGGGATGCAACATCGGTGGCCTTCATCACCGCCCAGTATGTCTTGACACGGGCAAGAGCCATCCGTGCACCCTCTATGCATGCCGACCTCCTCATTGCATTGATATGGGGCACCGCACCAAGGAACTGTTGCACCAAGCCAAAATAACTCTTCGGCTCGGGCCTTTTCGGCCACAAAAGGTTCACGACATCCTTCATGGCAAGTCCGGATAACCTATTCAGCTCCGCCCATTCGGCCAAGCGATCGGTTAATGGAAGTGGGCGCTCTGGATTATGGAACTGCGACCAAAAAACCTTTTCCATTTCGTGATCCTTTTGATCTCGGAAGTGTTCGGCCGCGTCCACGGCACTTGCCACCAAGTCCAGATAAGCATCCTCCGCACTCCACAGCCGGTCCAACTGAGCATATTTAGGATCCATGAATTTCCTCCCTAGCAGAAAGGGCTTTCCAGCCGCGATATCTCCGGCCTGACGCAGCTCTTCCTTCATAGCTCTCATCGCAGAGCGAGCATCCTTGGCCTCGGTAGTGGCCTTCTTCAGGTCCTCTTGTACCACTCGATCTTCCTTTTCAAGAAGCTTGCAGCGGTCGGCAACATTCTTCAACTCCCCGACCATTTCAGCCATTTCCTTCTTGCTTCGGCAGTGAGCAGCCTGTTCGGCTTTTAGCTCTTCGGCCGCCTTTAAGGCAGCCGCGTCACTCTTTCCGGTCTGCTCCTTGGCTCGGGCGAGCTCCGCCCGCAGGTTCTCCATGGCAGCGGCACCATCTGCATCAAGCATACTTGTTGTAAGGCACGGGCATCAAGCTCCCTTACCAGGTGTCCGCAGAGAAATTGCATACCTTGTGACTCGTCAAGCAGCTTATTGACAAGTGCGATGTCAGCATCCGCCACGTCAAGTTGCCGCATTAGTTCGGCAAATTCATCAGTCCGGCCAGCCACCGGACCCTTCGCCACCTACATAGGAAGGGCGACATATTATACCTGGGATTATGATCCTCGGCGCGCTGTCATTTTTTGACAACACACCGAGCCTCAGGGGCTACTATCTACACAGGGCGCATTTTATATGCGGAACTGTCAGAAGGTACATCATTTTGCGTACCTCAAAACCTGTCAGTAAACTTCTGACGGCTTCATGCAATCCGCTCTCAGCGGATGAAATCCTTTCAATCACCATACCCATTAACGCACGGTGATCTTCTGAGATAGACACTCGCCCGAGCAGATCCTTCAGCTCCTCCGACCGTACACCAGGTGGTGCCGGACTCATCCGCTGGCCTTTTTTGAAGGCCGAACGTGGAGGGCTTTGAGGGGACATACGACTACCTTCCAGCCCCGCCGGACTCGGAGAAACCCTCCGCAACGACACCTCGGGGTCGCCCGCCTCGCAAGACGGTACGGCAGGGGGAGGCGTTTCGCTCTCAATCATGTCCGAACGAAGATCCCCCGAGGATGAGCTCTGCTGAGAAGGGCTGAGATCCGAACTACAAGGTAAAATTTCGGTTATCTTCATCAGAAATAGGGCAGGGATATCCTTTATTTTAAAAAGAACTCCCCTTTTTACTTACGGCTCGGTGGAGGGCTGATCCCCTTGGGGGCATAATGCGGCCGAGGCATCTCTCGACGCAGGACCCTCTAACGAAGATTTCTTCCCTCGCTTTGAGACCATGGTCTCCGGGTCTTCAGTGGCGGTCCTCTTCTTCCCTTGGATGGGGGGATTCTTGATCCCTCCTTTCCTGACAGCCTCCTTCGCGGAGGCGGTAGCTTCCTGGTTCCCCCCTTCACCTTCTTCCAAAGGCGCAATCTCCAGCATCCTGGTTAACACGGGATCCGGCGCGGTCTCAGGGAGGGGGGCCGGACACCTGATTAACTTTACTTTCGCTATCCACTCCTGTTCAAGGGACAGCTCTTTTAAAGGGCAAGTTTGTAATAAATATGGGATAGCGTGTCCGGGTACAGGGCTACTTACTTGAGTATAAGGGCGATTGCAGCTCAGACCTGTGTCCTCGGTCAAGTCCAGACACATCGCTTGTGATTCGAAGAAAAGCATGTACATATCCACGGGCGTCGTGCCCATAAAATGTTGGAGAGCTCGTGGTCCCTCCGGGTTAAATTCCCACAGGCGGAGGGGGCGACGTTTGCAGGGCAGGGTGCGATGAATCAGCATGACCTGCGCTACTATGACCAGAGTGATCTCTCTCTCTAGGAGGTCTTGAATGCGGCCCTGCAACAAGGGCACATCCTTGGACGGCCCCCAGTCAAGTCCTTTATTGACCCATGACGCCAGCCGCGATGGAGGACCCGAGCGAATGGCAGGTGGCGCCACCCATTTGGTGCCCCTGGGAGCTGTGATATAAAACCACTCCTGTTGCCATAGGCTGAGCTCCTCTTGAAAAGAGCCCTCGGGCCATGGAGCATCAACATTCTTGCTTATAACAACCCCTCCACACTCTGCCTGGAGCCTTGGTCTCTTTATAAAGAGGTTGAATACCAAGAGCCTTAACCACTACTAGGGAAAAGCCTATACACAGAACCTTAGCAGCAGCACGGTTCAAAATAGAGCGCTGCTGCTAAGTAGTTGTAGCGCGGGTTACGTAAACTCGCTGCTGATAAATATTTAGCAGTAGCACGCTCGACCACAAATGCGCTGCTACAAATATCGACCGGCGGTGTTCCCCCAACTCTAAGTAGCAGTAGCGCGGTCGCAATAACAGCGCTACTGCTAAGTACGTAGTAGTAGCGCGGTTTCCTCGAGGTCGCTGCTGGTAAGTTTCAAATTGACACAATTTTTTGTCCCAGTTAGCAGTAGCGCCTTACCGAAAAGCACGCTGCTGCTAAGTTCTTAGCAGCAGCGCGTTTTCTCTCCCGCGCTACTGCTAACCCCACCAACCCCCAACCCGTCCCCCCTCCCCCTTCCTTTTTTCCCTTCCCCCTACCTCCCCCTCTCCTCTCTTCCCTCCACCACATGCTCCCACTCTCACTCTTCTTCTTCTCAATACTTCTCCCCCATTACTCTCTCTTCTCTATCCACTTTCTCTCTTCATTACTCCTACATAACTACACCACCTCCGTTAATGCATCTCCTTTCTCTTTTTCCTTCCCCCTCCACTAGTTGAAGTTGTCTCATTCCAAATTAGGTAGCTAGGTAGATGTAGGATTTAGTTAAGTGACCTATTTTCCCCCTAACTAGATCTATCTTTGTCAAGAAGAGCTTTGTGCACTTTTGATCTCCCTACAACATCATCTCCAGCCATCGAGATAGAGGTGATGAAAATTTCATGCTTTTGCAAAATGGAAATGTGTTTATGTGTGTGTGATATGTTTGTGGAAATTGTGTGTGTGGCATGAGTTGACGCCGCCAAATTGTGCTTTTGAGTTGCCTATGTTTTGCCGAAATGTCGATTTATTTCCGTTTCGGCGAATTCCGGGCAAACTCTAGATCTATATATGTCCTATTTTTAGGGAAGGTCATGCCAAATTTTTTTATGACTTTGATGCATGCATGCATTTTTACAATCAATTTTTTTATTATTACCGTGCAGAGTTGATGATGGTCAGTGGAACGATGGTGGACAGGTGGTTGCGGTCGGCGGTGCAAGACATGAAAGAAAATAACCGGACAGAGGTTTTATGTCCGTGTCGAAAATGCAAAGGAATAGTTTGGCTCGACCCCCATGACGATGGTCGTGTCGAAGCGCACCTGCTCATGACTGGTTTCATGGATGGCTATACTCGGTGGATAATTGAAGATGAGGATGACGATGTTGAGGATGCCGACGGGGCAGGCAATGATGACACGGGGCAAGACGAAGAGATGATCGATAATGGCGGCGGGGAAGAGGCCGTACATGGCGGCGGAGAAGGGGCCGGACATGGCGGCGGAGAGAACGACATGGACTCCACGCAGCAGAGTTCGTCGGTACTAAGTTCAATTGTGCGGGACCCTCATGTTCAAGCATTGCTTCGCAAGGAGACGAGTACTGAGAGAGCTGCTTCTAGAGAGGAGGCTAAGCTGGAGCAACTGGTGGTAGACTCGAACACTCCATTGTATGATGGTTGCAATCCTGAGGTGACCCGGTTGAGTTTCACGCTCCAACTCCTGAAGACGAAGGCTAAAAACAAATGGGCCGACACTAGCCTCGATGAGCATCTCAAGTACCTAAAGGATGTTCTTCCCGCGGGTAATCTATGTCCTACTAGTGTTGATGAGGCCAAGAAGATCGTGTGCCCTCTTGATCTGCCACACGTTAGATACCATGCATGCATCAACGATTGCATAATTTATCGGAAGGAGCACGCGGAAAAAACAAGCTGTCCGGTGTGCAGTGCTTCTCGATACAAGAAGGCCGGGAAGAAATGTCCCCAGAAAGTTGTATGGTACTTACCGATCACTCCCCGTCTCCAGAGGTATTTTGTAGATCCCAAGGAAGCAAAGCTAATGCGCTGGCACGCGGAGAGGAAGAAGCCCGACGATGGAGATGATCCGAAGCTGAGACACGTGAAGGATGGAAGCCAGTGGAGAGCGTTGAACAGCTTCTATCGGTATTTTGAATGTGATGCAAGGAACATCGTGCTCGGCGCGTGTACCGATGGCATGAATCCGTTTGGCAACCAGAACACCAACCATAGTACATGGCCCGTGTTTGTATGGATGTACAACCTCCCCCCTGGTTTTTCATGAAATCGAAGTACATTCACATGAGCATGCTTATTCAAGGGCCGAAACAACCAGGAAATAATATTAATTTGTATCTGGGGCTACTTCAAGAGGAGTTAGACACGTTATGGAAAACACCGGCCAAGACATGGGACGCCAGCAAAGGTGAGTATTTCAACATGAGAGCCGCGCTGATCACGACAGTGCAGGACTATCTCGGTTACGGATATGTGGCAGGCCAGGTGTGCCATGGATATTGCGGATGCACGCGGTGCATGGATGATACAACGTCTCAGCAGCTAACGTCAAGGAAAGATGGCGGGTCTGGGAAAATCGTGTACATGGGGCATCAAAGATGGCTTGAACAGGACGACCCGTGGAGAAACCGTGGAGATCTATTCAATGGTCACGCTGAGCATCAAGGACCTCCACGTAAGCGGAGCGGTGCCGAAATCGATGAGCTGTTGAAAAACTGGAATGAGTGCCCCGCGCCGGGAAAGACGATGAGAAAGGCGCCGGAGCCGCTGCTGAAGGTATGGAAGACGAGGTATGTGTTCTGGGACTTGGAGTACTGGCACAAACTCGATACACCTCATTGCCTTGATCAAATGCATATCTGTAAGAATGTCCTTGAGAGCTTGCTCGCAACACTGATGAACATGCCGGATAAGACCAAGGATGGGCCGAAGGCAAGAAAAGACTTGCAAGATTTGAAAATCAGGGAAGATCTGCACATGCCGCCCCGTAAAATGTCAGACGAGACAGAGACGGAGACAGAGGCACGGGAGAAGAAGGGCAAGAAATTAAAGAAAGAAGATTATTGCCCCCCCCCTCTTGCTTCACCTTAAGTCAGGCTGAGATCAATCAATTCTTTAAGTGCCTTACCGGAGTGAAAGTTAGTTCCGGTTACTGTGGCAAGATAAGCAGATATCTAGACACGGACAAGAAAAGGTTCAGCGGGATGAAGTCTCATGACTGTCATGTGATGATGACGCAGATACTACCTGTTGCCCTTAGAGGGATAATGGACAAGCACGTCCGTGACACGCTTATTGGTCTCTGCAAATTTTTTGACGTCATCTCTCAAAAGTCGATCAGTGTGAAGCAGCTCCAAAGGCTACAGGAAGAGATCGTTGTGATACTAAATGAGCTTGAGATGTACTTCCCGCCCGCGTTCTTCCACGTGATGGTGCATCTGTGTGTCCATGTTGTGGATGACATAATAGACCCGGGGCCGTCATTCCGGCACAACATGATGCCGTTTGAGAGGATGAATGGGATCATCAAAGGATTCGTTCGTAACATGTCTCGTCCGGATGGAAGCATCGTCCAGGGCTATTTGGCACAAGAGTGCATCTCTTTCTGTGAGAATTTTCTATATGGTGCAGACCAGCCACCTGGTGTTAGTGTTGGTTTGCCCGTTAACAAGCACGATGGGAGGCTCGAAGGAGATGGTCACTGTAACGGTCGCAGGGAACTGCACGTGGCATACTCAGATCGACGCAGCGACTTTGACAGAGCAAACTTGGTAGTGCTACAACACCTAGACGAGGTAGATCCTTTCGTGGCACTGCACAAAGAAATTATCGCAAAGAAGTATCGTGACCGGGGGGTATGCAGGACGGACGCCGAAGTTACTAGAGAGCACAACTCCACTTTCCTGCATTGGTTCAAAGAGCATATTATTGCTAATCCCCCGGAGGAGGGCTCTAAGGACGGATTGCTCATATACGCCTTAGCACATGGCCCCTCGCCCAACCTCATAACCTATCAGGCATATGATATCAACGGATACACGTTCTACACGGAGGCAAAAGATATGGACAGTGATGATCAGAACTCAGGGGTGACGATGGAATGCATGACCGGCAGCGACAACGGCACAACTGAACGATTTTATGGAAGGGTCGAGGAGATCTGGGAGCTTGACTACTCTGGACTGCACAACATGACGATGTTTCGTGTCAGATGGGCTAAGAATGTCGAAAGAGAAAGCCGGATGTTCACTACCATGACTATACCCGACGCCAAGAGCGCTACCGTGAATGCTATCGCAAAAAACGAGCCATGGGTACACGCTAAGCACGTGACACAATGCTTCTTCATAACTGACCCGCGCAATCCCAGCCGTGTTGTCGTGAGGAGAGGCAAAAGGAATATCATTGGAATGGATGGAGTCGCCAACGAGGAAGACTATGATCAGTACGGCAACCCAATGAGGGAAGATGACGATGATGATGAAGTATACGTCAAAAGAAGAATCAATACTACATTACCTAAGAAAAATCGTACTCCATGGAAAAGGCAAAGTCACAATGAGGGGCTCAATTATTCTTCGACGAACAAGAAGGGAAAGACGTTGACTCAAAAACGAAAATGTCAGCACTGTGGAAACGTATGTTATGGGTCCAATGATGTGTAATATATATGTTCCTATTTTGTATACACACTTAGCCATTATTATGCATGGGTCCAATGATGTGTAATATATATGTTCCTATTTTGCATACATATTTAACCGTCAAATGATGCAATATATATCGCCCTCCCTTCGTTCACTGCCCTCGGGAAATAAAAGTGGGATAAAATAAAGGAAAAGAAAAAGGAAAACTGGCAGTAGCGACGGCAGTAGCAGCGCGTTTCCACAAAACCGCTGCTGCTAGATCTTAGTAGTAGCGTGTTTCTCATAAACCGCTGCCGCTACGCACCATAGTAGTAGCGAGTTTCTCATAAAGCGCTGCAGCTACAGATCATAGTAGTAGCGCGTTCCCCTGAAACCGCTGCAGCTACAGAATATAGTAGCAGCGCGTTTTTACATAACGTGCTACTGCTATGTCCACTTAACCCAAAATTCGCACTCGCCCAGCTTCATCCCGCCATTTCCCCCCAAATCCCCACTCTCTCTCCGGCCCCCATCGCTCCGCCGCGCCCGACCCGGCCCCGGCGCTCGCCCCCGACTCCGCCGGTGCCGGCGCTCGCCCCCGTCCCGGCTCTCGACCCCAACTCCAGCGCGCTCGCCCCCGACCACGCCGCTCGCCCCCGACCCAGCCGCTCGCC
>NC_041389.1:457577434-457585172 GCF_002162155.2 Triticum dicoccoides
CGACCCCGGCACGCTCGCCCCCGACCCGTCGGCCCTCGCTTCCCTCCTCGCCCCTGCACTCTCTGTAACCCCCCCCTCTCTGCTAGGGTTCTTCATGTTAATTAATTAGGTTATCTATTTAGTTATGAATTTAGCTAGGTTTCAAAAATAGCTGAATTTATATGGAAATTTGAACTGGACATGTGATATGTGCATATGTCATGTTTTGGACATTTCATGTTTGGAAAATGATCCGAGTGGACTATGTTACGCCGGAATGTTGATTCATTTCCGTTTCGGTGAATTTCAGGCGCTCGATATGTTCATTTTTTAGCAAAGGTCATGCCGAAATTTCCCGTGAATAAAGGCATGATTTGTGCTACATAGTTGGCATATCGAGTGCTGGCACATAGATTTCTTTTTATGTCATTTCTCATTTATTCATACTTTTAGAAATAAATGAGGCCACTTAATCATAGGAAATATGTCGAACAACGAAGAAACTGGGCCTTCTGACCAAGATGCAGACGAGATGGATTATGAGGGTGAACAAGAGTACCTCGACTATTTGACTGCTAAGCAAGGTTTGCAGGTCGGCCTCGATGATGGTACTGACGCCGACATCGACACCGACGGCGCCGGCACCGACGGCGCCGGCACCGATGGCGGCGCCGAGACCGGTGGGGAAGGTACCGGCGGGGAAGGTACCAGTGGGGAAGGTACCGGCCCCGATGCCGATACCGAAAAGAGGAAGCATAAGAAGCAGAGGATACGAAAACCTAACAGACTAGGGATTGGACGACTTGTGATCACAAAGATGGCACCTGGCAAGTTTGAGCCGTTAGAGCCGGAAGAACCTCGCAAGTGCTATGGGAACCAAGTAGGATGCATCCTACGGGAATGCGCGAGCATCAACGATGATGACTTAAGGAGTAAAGAACATTTGACGCAGTTTCTCCTAACGAAGTTGCACAAGAGATTCAAGTTCCTCGACCGGGATGATAACATAGAACAACCGTGGGATGATCCGAAGATGAAAAACATTAACAATCACGCCATGGGCATGTTCAGCAATGATTTGGCCTCCTGGAAAGGGAGGGTGAAACGAGCTATTGAGGCTGATGAACCCCTGTCCAAGATTCTGAAGGAAAATCCGACACTTACGGAAGAGGAGTTCAAAAAGTTCAAGGACACTTGCGCTACCGAGGCAGCCAAGGCTAAGGCTGCGAAATTCAAAAGCCTTCAGCAAAGGAACACGGGGAAGCATCGCCTCGGAAGCCGTGGCTACCTCGGTAAAAGGCCCATATGGGATAAGGAGGACGCGGAACGTGAAGCCGCGGGTCTCCCAGACCCCTTCGCGAAGTTCACCAACCCCTTGGAGCATGACTTCATCAGGGCCCGCTACAAGTGGGACAAGGAGAAAAAGGGTTTTTACACGGACAAGATCACGAGGAAATTGATTAGACTACTGGAGAAGCAACACCGGCTTGCAGCCGAAAGCCCTACTTCTCTGATGAGGCCCAAGTGGGACACCCCTCTCAACCGGGCCTTGAACGAACTTAAGGGACTCCCGTTGGACCAGCGGCTGCAATATGGTCGTGTGCACAGCGCTGGAGACGGCGCCACGTGGAAGGTGTTTTACAACAACGGCCCAGAGGCCAAGAAGCAGAAAAGGAAGTTTAGTCAGGCGGACATCGATGCAAAGGTGAAGCTTGCGGTCGAGAAAAAAGCAGTTGAGGACGCGAAAAAAGCAGCCGAGGACAAATATGAGTTGCTACAGCAGGCAGTCAATGCAGCTGTAACTGCCTGCAGAAATGATTTTGCTACTAACTTGGTTCCAGTTATCATCAACTGGGCGAAGGAAAATCCAGACAAGACGGTACATGATTTCCCGATGCCCAGTTTCGTCGCGAGGAACTCCATGAACAACAACACCATCGCACCATCACTTGCTCAAGCAACCGGGCCTCCTCTCGCAGCCGCTCCCGCTCATAGCAGCCCGTCCTCAGTCTCAGGCGCGCTAGGTGGGCCTTCGTCTTTGGCTGAGCTCGACGCCGTCACGGTAATTACATGTCGCACCAACATATATATATAGATAATATTCCATTTTTGTTGCCTTTCGGTTGTTTTACACCATAGACATATGTGTTTGCAGGCGAAAGAAACCCCATGCACCATACTCTACTTGATCAAAGGCCAGAAGGTGGACGTGGGAAAGGGGATGATAATGGACCCCTCTCAACGCACATTCCACAACCACCCGATCCCCGCTGGGCACTTCAGGGTTAGCTTGACCAGTGTGAAATCGGGGCACGAGGATTTGCCTCCTCCAGTACAGCATGTGGGAGCGGACGACGAGACCCCGCCGCGGATTGGACGCTGCAAGGGTTGGGTGCTGCTATGGCCGAAGAATCTTATTCGTTTGGAGCCGGCCGAGAGCACACCAATAACTAGCACACATCAACAAGCATGTGCGGAGACCACCACCCCACCTACGCAATTACCAGCTCCTGTAGTAGTGCCGGGTGAGAGCGGCGGACGACATGATGAAGGGGGTGCAATAGTACTGGCTGATGTACCTATAGAACAGAGAATGGATGATGAGACGGAGGTCGACCCTATGGATTACCTCAATACAAATGCATATGACTGTGACATAGATATGATGAGTCAACCATATGACGAATCGGGATATCAGCTTGCTAATGAGGATATGGATGATATGCCCGGGCAGGGCCGTACCATGGAATGCAAAAAGTCTCTCTTCATGAAATCCTCACAGGACACGCCTGAAGATGCCGCCTCAACACAGGCTCAACTAGCCGGGCGCGAGGGTCGTACAGTACTTAGCCCGGGAACACTTGGGCAGGAGTTAAGGAAGGGTCTGGAAGGTGTGCCCAAGAAAAAGGAGAGGAAGAGATCGGGGAAGGTAACTGCCTCCAAACAAGCCAGAGCACACAGCAGCCAGACGACGCATTCTGAAGAGCGTGTACCCGTGAAAGGTGCGGTCATGTTCCATCTCACGGGCGAGCCGATGCTACCGCCGAAACCGCTGGAGGCACTATCAGGGGATCTCAGGAGACTGCACGACCATGTGCTGTCGACTGAGAAAAGCCTACTAGCCTCAAAGGATCCAGGATATCCGACATACGCGGCTCGTGTGCCTAAGGGGAAGTGCTACGTCGACACACGGCCCGCGGAGGTGTTCTTCCTGCGGTTTGACCATATCTTTGAGATGTTTCTAACAAGGCGGCTTGATTTTACTATCGTCCGCCTTTTTCCGCTACATATGAGCTCCGTCGTGAAGAGTGAAGAAGTCTCGCAAATCTGTGTGGCGGATCCGTACTACATGCACGAGTCTTTCTTGAGTCTCGGCGACTTTGAGCGTGAAACTGCTAGGGAGTACCTCCAAAACTTCATGTTACAGAATAAGGACCGGGAAATTGTCCTCGTGCCTTATCATCCAAAGTAAGTCAGTTCCGGACAACCCTTTCGTACATTTCAATCATTCCTTCTCTCTCATATGGGGAATAATTTGAGGTGTCTTTTCCCCGTAGCAACGGGCGCGCCGTCCTTATCGTTCTTTACCCGCAAGTCTCCCACGCCGTGTATTTTGACCCTTCGAGAGACTACGAGAAAAAGGACTACACCCACATAATGAATATTCTAGATGATGCTCTCCAAGGCTTCAGCTATAGAGGTGGCCACGTGCATATCAGGAAACAAAGGAACAAGAAGATGGGTTTCACGCATAAAACTAACTTCTCCTGCATCCATGTACCAAAACCAAGCAAGAAGGATGGATTCTACATCGTCCATCTCATGATTCAGTTCAACACGGATCACCAAAAGCTTCGCATTAACAGCAGAAATGATGATCATATCCACAAGTGGCTAGAATCTCATGGAGAAGCGAATTATAAACTTAGAGATGACTTCTTTCGCATCCAAAGCGACATTGCGACGATCATCATGAAAGAAGTCGTCGATGAGAAGGGGATGTTCCACCACGGCCCTATATCGCGAGCTGACGTCCGAACTCGCATAGGCATGCAACGTCTAGACCTCACGCCGTTCAAGCAGCTAGGGTTCGTCCTTGATGATATGGAAGGATGGAACTTCTAGTGATTTATGATGCCGATGATGATGATATGTGTCGGTTGAACTTGTATACTTTTTGTAGCGATGAAACTTTGTGATGTCCACGGTCCCTGCCGAACTTGCATAACGCTACTTTGTTAGTTTGCGTACGATGACCTGTGTACCTCTAGTTAATTAATTTGCATACTGTATATGTTGCATCTAGTTGCTAACCTTTCTTTTTTGGTGTTGCTCTAGTATATTTTTTTGCATATATATGATTGTACATCCTCTTCATGAACATGCATCTCTAACAGGTACCTAGTTTCTTGATGGCGAGATGGAAATGCTATGTCGTGTACAAAGGGAAGGTTCCAGGGGTGTACACCGAGTGGCATGAGTATCAGGCGCAAGTGAATGGGTTCACGGGCGCCAGCCATAAAGGCTTCAAAAGCAGACAAGAAGGAGAAGCTAGTTACTTGAGGTTCACGCTAGCGCGAGAGAGGACTCATAACCGCCACCTCATGTACTGCATGGTTCCGCTCTCACTCATAGTGATAGCACTTCTTGCATATGCCTTTGTTTAGATGGATGATGTTGTTGTAGTTGCAAGTATTCGAGACTTGCATGTATTGCTATTTTCGAGATGATAACAAGATATCACTTTGTGTTGGATGATGATTATGAAGAGACTATTTGTATGTACATGCTATGATTAAATTTGTGGTCTCGCAGGCATTTGTATGTGTATCATGATGACATTTCTATGTGCTAAAGATTCTTCTACAAAGCCGGTTCAAATACAAAACAAATATGCCAAAAAAAACTACTAAAATTAGCAGTAGCGAGTGTACAAAAGTTAGCAGTAGCGCCACAATAGCAGTAGCGCGTCCTGCCAAAGAGCGCTAGCGCTACTAGCGGTAGCGAGCTTCCCATAACCGCGCTGCTGCTACACTTGTATAGCAGTAGCGCGGGTGGGCACACGCTACTGCTATGAGTTAGCTGTAGCGCCGTATTAGTAGCGCGGGTACCCGTGCTACTGATACATCTAAAACCCGCGCTGCTGCTAGCCTTTTCCCTAGTAGTGCTTCCCCGTGAACATTCGGGACTCGCCTTCGATAGAGGAGACGTGCCAGCGGGCATGACTGGGTTACCCACGCCCGTATTGATGAGAATCCCGGAATAAGGGGACACGATCTCTGCTTTAACAAGACGTGCCAAGGAAACTGCCTCGCTAAATGCGCTGAGGTGGGACAGTAAAAACGATTTGAATAAAGGCCTGGCCGTGGTGTGATGTCACGCCGCGGAATACGTCAGCAGATTGAATTTGTGTAAATATTATTCTCTCTACGGTGGTTTGTGGAACTTATTTTTCAGAGCCGGACACTATCCTTGTGTTCAAAATCTTCTATGAAGTATTTGGAGGAGGAACCCGCCTTGCAATGCCGAAGACAATATGCGCGCTGGACTCGTCGTCATTGAAGCCTGGTTCAGGGGCTACTGAGGGAGTCCTGGATTAGGGGGTGTCCGGATAGCCGAACTATTACCTTTGGCCGGACTCCTGGACTATGAAGATACAATATTGAAGACTTCTTCCCGTGTTCGGATGGGACTTTCCTTAGCGTGGAAGGAAAGCTTGGCGATACGAATATGTAGATCTCCTACCATTGTAACCGACTCTATGTAACCCTAACCCTCTTCGCTGCCTATATAAACCGGAGGGTTTTAGTCTGTAGGATGAACAACAATCATACCATAGGCTAGCTTCTAGGGTTTAGCCTCTCTGATCTCGTGGTAGATCTAGTCTTGTACTACCCATATCATCAATATTAATCAAGCAGGAGTAGGGTTTTACCTCCATCGAGAGGGTCCGAACCTAGGTAAAAACATCGTGTCCCTTGTCTCCCATTACCATCCGCCTAGACGCATAGTTCGGGACCCCCTACCCGAGATCCGCCAGTTTTGACACCGACAACCGCTCTCAGCCTTGGCGGCTCTGGCCTGGACTAGGCACTGCCGCTGCAGCGGTAGTACCGCGGCACTTCACGGTAGTACCGTAAGCCCCTGCGGTAGTACCGCTTGTCTGGAGTGGTAGTACCGCAGGTCGCGGGCTTAGTAAGTGGATAACGGTTGGATCCTTCTCTCTACTATATAAGGGGTGTCTTCTTCCTCTAGTTGACTACCTCTTCTATCTCTAAGCTCCATTGTTGCTCCAAGCTCCATTTTCGCCCGATCTCTCTCCCTAGCCAATCAAACTTGTTGATTTGCTCGGGATTTGTTGAGAAGGCCCCGATCTACACTTCCACCAAGAGAAATTTGATTCCCCCCACTAATCCGTAGCGGATCTTGTTACTCTTGGGTGTTTGAGCACCCTAGACGGTTGAGGTCACCTCGGAGCCATAGTCCATTATGGTGAAGCTTCGTGGTGTCGTTGGGAGCCTCCAATTAAGTTGTGGAGATTGCCCCAACCTTGTTTGTAAAGGTTCGGTCGCCGCCTTCAAGGGCACCAATAGTGGAATCACGGCATCTCGCATTGTGTGAGGGCGTGAGGAGAATACAGTGGCCCTAGTGGCTTCTTGGGGAGCATTGTGCCTCCACACCGCTCTAACGGAGACGTACTTCCCCTCAAAAGGAAGGAACTTCGGTAACACATCCTCGTCTCCACCGGCTCCACTCTTGGTTATCTCGCGCCTTTACTTTTGCAAGCTTACTTGAGTTGTATCCCTTGCTTGCTTGTGTGCTTGTTGTTGTTGCATCATATAGGTTGTTCACCAAGTTGCATATCTAGACAACCTACTTTGATGCAAAGTTTAATTTGGTAAAGAAAAGTTAAAAAAATTGTTAGTTGCCTATCCACCGCCCCCCCCCTCTAGTCAACTATATCGATCCTTTCACATAGTCTGCATTCATTTGCAGAATTCTTACAGTGTCACATCCAATCTCCTGAAGCTAATTCTTGTCTCACCAGCATACGGAAGCCTTTCACTGTATTGAAGCCAATCAATCTGAACATTATGGCTTCAGTGAAGTCTGCACGAAAAGGAGGCAGGTAACAGCATGGCAACACTGCACTTGATTTTCCTGAAGATCTTTATGAACTCTACAAATCTGACCCAGAGGAGAGCTACACCCAGCGCAAGAACCGGATCCAGTGGATCCAAAGATATTGGGCAGAGCAGTGGTTCAAGTACAGGTTTGTAACACCTGAATATGCTGAGAAGAATGCCATCAAGCGCCCATGGGGTGATTGTCTGTATCATAACTTGGTACCGAAGAATAAGGCTGAAGCTATTGAACAGGAGTTCTATCCCAGTATGGTCAGAGGACCACAACATGAGAATGCCGACCCATCATCTCTCCTATGGTGTCGCCAAGACAATCTTTTCAAGCACAACTTTCAGTTCGCAAAAGATTCAGCAGTTAAGAACCAGAAGGAGTTTGGCCTCAACATCAATCCTGGCCCCTCCGCTCCAAGGTGAGATGGAACTCGTGAAGCCAATGAGAATAGGATTGGCCCCTTCGCCAACCTCGACGGGCTTCTGTCTCATATTGCTGCCCAGAGAGCTGCTGTGGAGCAATCTGCTGAAGAAGCTGATTCTGATGATGCTCCATCACCACCAAAGCAGAAGAAGAAGAAGAAGAAGAAGAAGAAGAAGAAGAAGAAGAAGAAGAAGAAGAA
>NC_041389.1:457692232-457748582 GCF_002162155.2 Triticum dicoccoides
AGAAGAAGAAGAAGAAGAAGAAGAAGGAGAAGGAGAAGGAGGAGAAGGAGAAGGAGAAGGAGAAGGAGAAGGAGAAGGAGAAGGAGAAGGAGAAGGAGAAGGAGAAGGAGAAGGAGAAGAGGAAGAAGAAGAAGAAGAAGAAGAAGAAGAAGAAGAAGAAGAAGAAGAAGAAGAAGAAGAAGAAGAAGAAGAAGAAGAAGAAGAAGAAGAAGAAGAAGAAGAAGAAGAAGAAGAAGAAGATTATGGAATTCACCGCCGCGGACATCTTCCAATACTCGCCCTTCGGCGACATCCTAAATTCGCTAAAGCATCTCTCGTTATCAGGAGAGTCCTGGCCGAACTATGGTCAGGATGGTTGGGATACGGACGACAAAGAAATTCAGCGCCCACCCACCACCCACTTTGTAGCCACTGTCGACGATCTAACCGACATGCTAGACTATGACTCCGAAGACATCGACGGTATAGACGATGACGCCGGAGACGAACAAGTACCAACGCCTACAGGGCACGGGAGGACCACCTCGTCATATGACGTATATATGGTGGATACCCCAAAAGAGAGCGATAACGAGGACCAACGGGCCGCGGCTGTCGGTGTACTAAAGTAGGGGGGTACCTTAGTACCCCGAACTTGTGCACGGGCAGTCACGGCAACCCGCGGCAGGGCTTGCCGGGCGTCCACCAAGGTCCTCCGTGGCTACGTCGATGCCGTTCAGGGACGGAGTACTCAAGCTAAAGCCCCCGGCAAGAGGAGCTTGCCGGGAAGGCCAACCAAGGCCCCGGCAAGAGGAGCTTTCCGGGAAGGCCAACCAAGGCCCGGCAAGGAGAGCTCGCTGGGAAGGAAACAAAGGCCCCGGCAAGAGGAGCTAGCCAGGAATGCCGACCGAGGCACCTCCAGGGGACTTGCCGCGGCGCCCCGCGCGCCCAGGCAAGGCCCGAGGGCCGGCAAGCTTGCCGACACGACAAGAGGAGGGCCGCGGCAAGGCACTTGCCGCGGCAAGGTTGCCAACCAAACTCTAGCACATCCAGCGACGTGTCATCACAAGACCGTCCCAATGGCACGTGGCGAGGCACTACACAGCCATGCGGAGCGAGGTGGCAAGCGGAGCTGACAGAGACGCCATCGTGGCAACCGGTGGCTCACTTGACGATCGCCTCCCTGCACTGTTGGGGCGACCGGACGGGCATTAAATGCCCTTGTCCCCTACCGTCAGTTAGGTAGGGGGCACTGTTGGTCACTGTTACACCAACCTGCGTTTTTACCTCTCTACCCCCTCTTCTTACGCTGCCACCTGTTGGTGCCCCCTTTAGACTATAAAAGGGAGGCCCATGCGCACGTAGAAGGGGTTCGGTTCAGTTGGATTCGGTTCGTTTCGTTTCGGTTCGACACAGTAGATTTTAGGGTTCATCTGAGGACACAGGACCAGAGTCCGGTCCAACACATACACATCACACCACCGTGCGCTCGTATTCGAGCAAGATCAAATAACAACACAAGGCAGCAGTAGGAGTTTTATCTCTCCGAAGAGCTCCGAAGCTGGGTAAAAATCGCTCGTCTCTCCCACTCCACCGCGCGCCCGGGACCTCGATCCGCTCTGCGCGCGGCCTCCGCACCCCCTCTCCGAACCAGAAAAGGGGCCCCCCGTGCCCCATAGGTGCCCGGCGGCCACGGAAGTAGACCGTGCCCACCGCCGCCGACATATTTGGCGCGCCAGGTAGGGGGCGCGTCGAGGTCGTGAGCATCCGATCCGGTCTCCGCGCGTGCTGCATCAACACCTTCATCGACATGCACCGAAGAAGAAGCCTTCGGAGGTAGCCGCTCCGTCTACATCGATTCCGCCACCACCGCCGGAGCAAACGAGCGGTGGAGTGGGTGCCGGCGGAGGAGCGGGTGCCGACGGTGGGACTCACGTCGTCACCAGATCCAAAAACAAGGCCCCGCAAGCGTCGGCGACCATGCATACACCGCACCCTTCCCAGGAGGTGCAAGGTCGACAACGCCCCGGTGCTCCTAGCACCGTGCTCGCGTTGGAGCAAGGCCAAGCTAGCGAGTCGCGAGACGCTCGAGGTCAGCATGCACGCCCGCATGCTGGCGCGAGCGAGGTACGGTCGCCAGGGCGGGGTGACGCACCTCCCAATCTAGTTGGGAGTCCGAGCACATCCCGCTCCTCGCGCCTCTCGTCGCCACCACCACCCAAGACAGCAGAGGAAGCGCTGGCCCGAGCCCAGCTGCTCCTAGACTACCCTCCGGTGCCGCACAAGATCGACGACTGGAGGATGACCATATACAGCCTCGTCGCCTTCGCCAACGGCGACAAGCCCCGGCAACCGAGTGCATCGAGGCCCCGGCAAGGCGTCCAAGCGCAAGCCGACGCCGACAAGACCACTGGGTGAGCCACCTCCGTGCATTCCCAGCCCCGAAGGCCAAGATCGCCGGCTCGTCGGACCAACCCCGATGGCGACTCCACCGCGTCGTCGGACCCGCGAACTAGACGCGACCAGCGCCACATTCTCCAAGAACGACGGCACGAAGACGCTCGCACTCGCATCGAGCGCAGAAGGGAGACGCGACGTCAATCTGACCAGCGTGCTGGGCCCACTGTCGACATGCATGCACTAGGGGAGCCAGGCGACTTGCCGTACGCGGCAGGTTGCCCTGCGTTCACCCGCGAGCTGCGGCAAGTCCAGTGGCCCAAAACCAAGAACTTCAAGCCAGACGTGCCCGAGAAGTACGATGGCAGGATACATCCATCGGAGTTCCTCAGCATCTACACCATCGCGGTGCAGGCTACCGGAGGGCGCGATGAGAAGATCCTCACCAACTACTTCCCACTGGTACTCAAGCCCAATGTCAGATCTTGGCTCATGCACTTGCCGGACGATTCCATCTCTTCATGGGCTGACCTGTGTCATCAGTTTGTCGGTGCCTTCACGGGCGGCCACAAGCCTCATGGCCAGGAAAGTGACCTCCACTTGCTCGTTCAGAAGGAGGGGGAGCCCCTGTGCAAGTACATACAGAGATTCAGCCAGGTGCAACGCAACATCCCAGACGTCCACCCTGCCGCGGTTATCAGCGCCTTTCATCAGAACGTGCGTAACCGCAGGATGAGGGAGGAGATGGCGATGTGCAAGATCAGAGACATCAGCGAGCTCTATGCTTTGGCCGACAAGTGTGCACGAGCTGAGGAGGGAAGGAAAATCCCCGGAGAGGTTGCGGGAGCAGAAGGATCTGACAGTGAGGATACCGCCCCGGCAAGGAAGAACCGGAGACGGAACAACAGGAAGAGAAAGACTAAGGATGTGTTAGCTGTTGAGCATTCTGGCAACGGAGGCGGCTCCGACAAGGCCAAGGCCGATGACTCTGGCGAGGCTGTGGCAGCCGCCGACAAGCAGGATGGCTCCGGCAAGCGGTATTGCAAGATCCACCGCACCAAGGGCCATGATCTCCAAACCTGCAAGAAAGTAGAAAGAGATGGCGGAGCTACAGAAAGCAGAATACGAGCGCCGCGATAAGGAGAGAGCCCAGGGAGGTGGCGGAGGATCCGGCAAGAAGCTTCCCGCTCGGGGAGGACACCGCGGCAAGCCCAAGCCACGGCAAGGAGATAGGCCTCCCCGCGGCCGCGACAAGGACAAAGATGAAGATGAGATGGAGGAAGATGAGACCGATGACCAAGAGTTTCAGAAGGCGACAGAGGTGCTGTGCATCAATGGCGGCGCCTCTCTGCACGCCTCGCACCGCCAACTCAAGCAGTGGGTGCGAGAGGTGAACGCAACGGAGCCATCCGTCGAGGCGCGCAGGCCTCTGAAATGGTCCGGCACGCCCATCATTTTCGATGTAGAAGACCACCCTGATCGCATCACTGCGGTCGGGTGCTTGCCGATGTTGGTCTCACCAACAATCCGCAACCTCAAGGTCACGAAGATGTTGGTTGACGGCGGTGCCGGCCTGAACCTGATTTCCTCCACAGTGCTCAAGAAGCTCCAGATCCCCGACAGCGAGCTCGAAGAGACTGGTACCTTTCAAGGGATAAATCCGGGAAGGAGCAAGCCCAAAGGGAAGATCACATTGCCAGTGACGTTTGGCAATGAGCTGAATTTCAGGACAGAGAGGGTCACCTTCGATGTTGCTGATATCCCATTACCCTACAATGGGATACTCGGCCGACCAGCGCTTGCCAAGTTCATGGCAGCCTCTCACTACGCATACAACGTGCTCAAGATGCCTGGCCCGATGAGTATCATTTCTGTCCAAGGGGACAAGAGGGATGCACTCATCTGCGCCGACAAGATTTACCGGGAAGCAGCAGCCGCAGCAGGGCGCGAGCCACTTGCCGCTAAAGCTCCCCGGGGGAAGGAGAAGCTCAAGTCCGGCAAGTGCAGCCCTGATGCCCACTCCGGCAAGCGCACCTCCTCGGAGTGCTGCGCTGCCGTCGAGAGCGCACCATCGAGCTCCACCGGCAAGTGCAAGAAAGCAAAGGCAAATCCGCCAAAGATCAAGCCCGGCGAGAACAGCTCTGGTATCTGCTCCGGCAAGCACGCCTCCCCGGAGTGCCGCGCTGCCGTCGAGGATGCACCATCGAGCTCCACTAGCCAGTAGGGCGAAGAAAGCGTCCAGCTTTAAGCTTTTGGATTGTACTCCCTGAGAACCCGTACCTTGTACGAAGAACCTGCGCGTAGAAGGGTCGAATCGTGGCTAAGTTGCGCCCTTGATCCATTTCGAGTCCGCTCAACGACGAAAGCGCGCCGCAACTAGCCCGACGAGTTCTTCTTGCCGGAAGCAACACCGCCAGCGGGCTGCTGATGTCCCGCACTCAGCAAGTGTGTTTACACCGGCAGGTTCCCTGAAAGCGCGGGGGGGGGGGTGAAAACGTACAAGGGAGGGAGTCAAGGGAGGAGCGCGGCTTCGCCGGACCGCGAAAGACAGAAAAGCTAAGTCACCCGAGCTCGAGCGCGCAGCTCTTTTCTTTAGTTTTAAGCGCTTATGTTATGTTCCTCGTACGTTCGTTCCTTGTACGAGAAACCCGTGCGCTGAGGAGCCAACTCATGGTTAAGTTGCGCCCTTGCTTTGTTTTCGAGTCCGCTCGACAATGCAAGCACGCTGCAACTGGCCCAAGAAGGTTTCTTGCCGGGTACAACACCGCCAGCAGGCTGCTGACGTTCCGCACTCAGCAAGTGTGTTAGCACCGGCAAGTTCCCTAGAAGCGTAGGGCAGAAACGTACAAGCGGTATAATGAAATCGAGGATGTAACATAGCAAGCCTTGCCATGGGACGTCCTTTGTATGAAAAACTTGTGCGCAGAGGAGCTAACTCGTGGTTAATTTGCGCCCTTGCTTTGTTTTCGAGTCCGCTCAACAATGCAAGTGCGCTGCAACTGGCCCGAGGAGGTTTCTTGTTGGGTACAACACCGCCACCTGGCTGCTGACGTTCCGCACTCAGCAAGTGTGTTAGCACCGGCAAGTTCCCTAGAAGCGTAGAGTGTAAACATGCAAAGGGGTGAAACATGGCATCGCATTGCCCAACTTGAGATTATGTTGCAAAGAGTAACCTATTACAGCACTGTCTTAGTTATTTTTGTGACTGTAATAACAGCGACAAGGAGAAACCAGAAGGGCGCTGCGGCCGCCAAGATCCCTACGCGGCAAGTCAGGGTTCCCGGGGGCTACAACGCTGGCGGCAAGGACAGAGCAAGACGCACCAGCGCCTAGGTCCCGGCGGAGCCAAAGTTTCCGGGAGCTGCAAATATCAAGATTCACCCCCGGCAAGCCAGAGTCGCCGGGGGCTGTAATACCAGATAAGTTTTCCATCCCTCGTCATGCATCCTCTTGTGGGCTGGGGAAAGCGAGACCGCGTCTCTGAACGATCATGCCTTGTACGAAAAGAACCTGTGGGCGGAGGAACCGACTCGTAGCTAGTCGCGCACCGACTGTTGCCTCGAGTCCGCTCGACAATTTAGGTGAACTGCGGCTAGCCCAACGGCAAGGTTTCTTGTCGGACGCGACACCGCCGGCAGGGAACCAACTCGTAGCTAGTTGCCTTACCGTCGTTTCGAGTCCGCTCAACGACTTAAGTAAGCCGCGACTAGCTCCGCGACAAGGTTTCCTGCCGGTTGCAGTTCCGTTGCCGACGTTCCGCACTCGGCGCCCACGGCAAGGTGCCCGCGCCGGCAAGTTCCCTAAAAGCGTAGGGTGAAAACGTACGAGGCACGCAATCAAGTAAAAGACTTAATCCGGCAAGCTTTCCCCTCTTTTCATTAAAAAACATCCCAATTTAGTGTGAGCCCATGGAGGATGAAAAACATGATAGAGAGGATTACAAGCTTTAAATACAGCTAAGGCCCGAAGGCTTACAAATTAAAAGATAAGGTGCCCGTAATCCCTCTCCTGTTTTCTCTTCAGGAGGTAGGTCAAGGAGGCCCCGGCAAGAGAAGCTTGCCGGGGAGGGCAAAAGAAACGCCTAGGCGAGCTACGGGTGCCAGAAGACACCAAGAGAACTTCCCGGGGCCCGGCCAGGAGCTTGGCGGAGACGGAGGCGCCGGAGGCAGAGCTCGAAGACGGGGCGGCAGGATGTCAGCACGCTGTCGAGGGCACCTCGCCCTCGTACTCCGATTTGACGGCCTTGCCGCCACCCCTCTTCCTCTTTCGCCGCCTCCCTATGCCAGTCGCCCAAGGAGACGGCCCCGGGGAGTTCAGAAGGCCGGCGACCCGGATGACGGGGTCGCCGGTGGCACGCGCGAGGCAGCGTCCGACGCCTAGTCGGACTCGCCACCCTTGTCGTCGTTGTCGCTCCCCTCCTCGTCACTCTCGCTCGAGGAGGGACCTTCGCTATTGGAGGAGCTGTCCACGCAGCATCTCGCCCGGGTGCCGGAGTCCCCGAAGACCTTGATGGCGAGAAGGTTGCCCTCCATTAACTTAAAATGGTGGGTAAACCCCGCCGTCAAGCTATGGATGCGGGCGAACGTCTTCCACCCTCGGTCGAAGTACATCACCCCGGGGGCTGGGGATACAACACTAACTCGAGTGCCGCTGATCCCGCAGCCCCTCATGCACAACTCCAGCATCTCGGGCGGGTCCAGCTCCATCGCGCTCGCAAATGGAGCCGGAAGATGGAGGCGTCGACGAGGTGCCCGGCGCAGCTTGACGAAGAACTCCCAGGGGTCGTCCCCAATATGGACCGCCTCGAGGAGAGGAGCCGTCGGCGGAGACGGGGGTGGCGCACCACCCCGGCCGCCTCTCCCCCGAGCGCCTCGGCCACGCCCTCGACCTCGCCCTCGGCCTCGCCCCCTCCCTCTTCCCCTCTCGACCGGCTCCACTGCCGCAGGAGCGAAAGAGGGAGGGATGCGCTGTCTGGCGGCAACCCTCGCCGCCACCGACGAGGGGCCAGGATTCCCTTTCTCCATGACGAATGTGAGGAAGGGGGGGGAGTTACAAAGGAAAGAAGGAGATGAAGGAGTGTGCGCTTCTGTGCCCTCCCCCCTGCCCCTTATAAAGGAACAGGGTGGGAGCCCGGCCGCCCCGCTCGGCGAATCAAGGCACGGGAGAGCAGGGAATCGGGGCCGACCCGCTGCCTCTGCTCACGCCGGCCCGGATTCCCCAATCCCACCGTCCGTGACCCCAAGCGCATGAGAGCCGCGTGGCAGGGATGCAGCGCCGAGTGGACGGGTGAGGCAGTCTCGCCCCACCCCGTGAGCATGGGAGCGGATGCCTCAAAAGCCGCGCGCGCTGGCCCCGTCCAGTAAATGCACCACGCCCCGACACCTACCTCCATTTAGGAAGGAGGGCGTGGGCCGTCCCCTCCGTCATGGCCTGATGCGCGCTCGCGGGGACTCAGCCCCGCACGCACCGCCCACGTCGCCCACGATGCCGCGTTTGACGCGTGCCACTCCGAGCGTGCGCGGTGGAAGCGGAGTCCGATTTTGTGTGGACCCAGGCCACGCGTGCCCGTGCACTGTTTTGGGCCTGGCCCAACAACGCTCGGCACCGTGTATGGCCCAGGCCCGGGGGCTACTGTCGGTGTACTAAAGTAGGGGGGTACCTTAGTACCCCGAACTTGTGCACGGGCAGTCGCGGCAACCCGCGGCAGGGCTTGCCGGGCGTCCACCAAGGTCCTCCACGGCTACGTCGATGCCGTTCAGGGACGGAGTACTCAAGCTAAAGCCCCCGGCAAGAGGAGCTTGCCGGGAAGGCCAACCAAGGCCCCGGCAAGAGGAGCTTGCCGGGAAGGCCAACCAAGGCCCGGCAAGGAGAGCTCGCCGGGAAGGAAACAAAGGCCCCGGCAAGAGGAGCTAGCCGGGAAGGCCGACCGAGGCACCTCCAGGGGACTTGCCGCGGCGCCCCGGCAAGGCCCGAGTGCCGGCAAGCTTGCCGGCACGACAAGAGGAGGGCCGCGGCAAGGCACTTGCCGCGGCAAGGTTGCCAACCAAACTCCAGCACATCCAGCGATGTGTCATCACAAGACCGTCCCAATGGCACGTGGCGAGGCACTACACAGCCATGCGGAGCGAGGTGGCAAGCGGAGCTGACAGAGACGCCATCGTGGCAACCGGTGGCTCACTTGACGATCGCCTCCCTGCACTGTTGGGGCGACCAGACGGGCATTAAATGCCCTTGTCCCCTACCGTCAGTTAGGTAGGGGGCACTGTTGGTCACTGTTACACCAACCTGCGTTTTTACCTCTCTACCCCCTCTTCTTACGCTGCCACCTGTTGGTGCCCACTTTAGACTATAAAAGGGAGGCCCATGCGCACGTAGAAGGGGTTCGGTTCAGTTGGATTCGGTTCGTTTCGTTTCGGTTCGACACAGTAGATTTTAGGGTTCATCTGAGGACATAGGACCAGAGTCCGATCCAACACATACACATCACACCACCGTGCGCTCGTATTCGAGCAAGATCAAATAACAACACAAGGCAGCAGTAGGAGTTTTATCTCTCTGGAGAGCTCCGAAGCTGGGTAAAAATCGCTCGTCTCTCCCACTCCACCGCGCGCCCGGGACCTCGATCCGCTCTGCGCGTGGCCTCTGCACCCCCTCTCCAAACCAGAAAAGGCCCCCCCCCCGTGCCCCATAGGTGCCCGGCGGCCACGGAAGTAGACCATGCCCACCGCCGCCGACAGCGGCAGAAGATAACCCAGCCGACAAACAACCTAAACGGCGGCGCAGACGCCGCCCTAAGTCCCGCCTCGACAACAACAACGCTCCTAAGGACCCCACAGTACAGCAGGGCACACAAGTGGATGACGAACATGCAGATAAGCAACCGTCCAAACAGGACGAGTCAGACAATCAGTCCAGGCCCGGCGAAAACGACAGTCCGGATGATCTCATGCCGGACACGCCGCCGGATAGTAAAAACCTTCGGAAAAGACTCGTTAACACTACAAGAAGCTTGAAGTAGGAAAAACGGAAGCTCAAAACAGCGGAAGACACACTCAGGATGAGGTGGAGAAAAGTGCTCAAAACCGCGGATAAATACAGCAATAGCCACCAATCCAAGAGCTACCCGAAGCGCAAGCTGTTACCAGAATTTGACGAGGAGGCCATAGAGCCCCCACAGTCAAAACATGAAAAGGCTGTTGGGGAACGTAGTAATTTCAAAAAAATTCCTACGCACACGCAAGATCATGGTGATGACATAGCAACGAGGGGAGAGTGTTGTCTACGTACCCTCGTAGACCGAAGCGGAAGCGTTGACACCGCGTAGTGGAAGTAGTCGTACGTCTTCCCGGTTCAACCGATCCAGGCACCGTTACTCCGGCACCTCCGAGTTCTTGACACACGTACAGCTCGATGACGCACCCTCATTCTCCAATCCAGTAGAGGCTCCGAGGGGGAGTTCCGTCAGCACGATGGCGTGGTGACGATCTTGATGTTCTCCTGTCACAGGGCTTCGCCTAAGCACCGCTACAATATGACCGAGGTGTAATATCGTGGAGGGGGACACCGCACACGGCTAAGGAACGATCAATGATCAACTTGTGTGTTCTAGAGTGCCCCCCTACCCCCGTATATAAAGGACGGAGGGAGGAGGTGGCCGGCCCAAGGGGGGCGCGCCATATGGAGGGGGAAACCTACTCCAAGTAGGTTTCCCTCTCTTTTCCTTATCTTATTTGGAGGGGGAAGGAAGGAGTACTAGTATTAGGAAGTAGTACTAGTAGTAGGAAAGGAAGAGGGGGAAGGAGAAAGGAAATGGGGGCCGGCCCCCCTCCCCAATTCGGATTGGGCTTGGGGGGGGCGCGCCCCCCTCCCTTGCTCCTTCTCCCTTCCTCCTACATGGGCCCAATAAGGCCCATATACCTCCCGGGGGGTTCCGGTAACCTCCCGGAGCTCCAAACTCTTCCGGAACCTTTCCGGTGTCCAAATATATCCGTCCAATATATCAATCTTTATGTCTCGGCTATTTTGAGACTCCTCCTCATGTCTGTGATCATATCCGGGACTCCGAACAACCTTCAGTACATCAAAATACATAAACTCATAATATAACTGTCATCGAAACCTTAAGCGTGCGGACCCTACGGTTCGAGAATAATGTAGATATGACCGAGACATGTCTCTGGTCAATAACCAATAGCGGGACCTGGATGCCCATATTGGTTCCTATATATTCTACGAAGATCTTTATCGGTCAAACCGCATAACAACATACGTTATTCCCTTTGTCATCGGTATGTTACTTGCCCGAGATTTGATCGTCAGTATCCAATACCTAGTTCAATCTCATTATCGGCAAGTCTCTTTACTCGTTCTGTAATACGTCATCTCATAATTAACTCATTAGTTACATGCTTGCAAGGCTTAGGTGATGAGTATTACCGAGAGGGCCCAGAGATACCTCTCCGACAATCGGAGTGACAAAACCTAATCTCGAATTATGCTAACTCAACATGTACCTTCGGAAACACCTGTAGTACTCCTTTATAATCACCCAGTTACGTTGTGACGTTTGGTAGTACCCAAAGTGTTCTTCCGGTAAACGGGAGTTACACAATTCTCATAGTTACAGGAACATGTATAAGTCATGAAGGAAGCAATAGCAGAATACTAAACGATCAAGTGCTAAGCTAACGGGATGGGTCATGTCAATCACATCATTCTCCTAATGATGTGATCTCATTAATCAAATGACAACACATGTCTATGGTTAGGAAACATAACCATCTTTGATTAATGAGCTAGTCAAGTAGAGGCATACTAGTGACTATATGTTTGTCTATGTATTCACACATGTATCATGTTTCCGGTTAATACAATTCTAGCATGAATAATAAACATTTATCATGATATGAGGAAATAAATAATAACTTTATTATTGCCTCTAGGGCATATTTCCTTCAGTCTCCCACTTGCACTAGAGTCAATAATCTAGATTACACAGTAATGATTCTAACACCCATGGAGTCTTGGTGCTGATCATGTTTTGCTCGTGAGAGAGGCTTAGTCAACGGGTCTGCAACATTCAGATCCGTATGTATCTTGCAAATCTCTATGTCTCCCACTTGGACTTGGTCCCGAATGGAATTGAAGCGTCTCTTGATGTGCTTGGTCCTCTTGTGAAATCTGGATTCCTTTGCCAAGGCAATTGCACCAGTATTGTCACAGAAGATCTTCATTGGTCCCGATGCACTAGGTATGACACCTAGATCGGAAATGAACTCCTTCATCCAGACTCCTTCATTCGCCGCTTCAGAAGCAGCTATGTACTCCGCTTCACATGTAGATCCCACTACGACGCTTTGTTTTGAACTGCACCAACTTACAGCTCCACCGTTTAATATAAACACGTATCCGGTTTGCGATTTAGAATCGTCCGGATCAGTGTCAAAGCTTGCATCGACGTAACCATTTACGACTAGCTCTTTGTCACCTCCATATACGAGAAACATATCCTTAGTCCTTTTCAGGTATTTCAGGATGTTCTTGACCGCTGTCCAGTGATCCACTCCTGGATTACTTTGGTACCTACCTGCCAAGCTTATTGCTAAGCATACGTCAGGTCTGGTACACAGCATTGCATACATGATAGAGCCTATGGCTGAAGCATAAGGAACATCTTTCATTTTCTCTCTATCTTCTGCTGTGGTCGGGCATTGAGTTCGACTCAACTTCACACCTTGTAGCACAGGCAAGAATCCTTTCTTTGCCTGATCCATTTTGAACTTTTTCAAAATTTTGTCAAGGTATGTGCTTTGTGAAAGTCCTATTAAGCGTCTTGATCTATCTCTATAGATCTTGATGCCCAATATGTAAGCAGCTTCGCCGAGGTCTTTCATTGAAAAACTTTTATTCAAGTATCCCTTTATGCTATCCAGAAATTCTATATCATTTCCAATTAATAATATGTCATCAACATATAAAACTAGAAATGTTACAGAGCTCCCACTCACTTTCTTGTAAATACAGGCTTCTCCAAAAGTCTGTATAAAACCATATGCTTTGATCACACTGTCAAAGTGTTTATTCCAACTCCGAGATGCTTGCACCAGTCCATAAATGGAACACTGGAGTTTGCACACTTTGTCAGCACCTTTTGGATCAACAAAAACCTTCAGGTTGCATCATATACAACTCTTCTTCTAGAAATCCATTCAAGAATGCAGTCTTGACATCCATTTGCCAAATTTCATAATCATGAAATGCAGCAATAGCCAACATGATTCGGACAGACTTAAGCATTGCTACGGGTGAGAAAGTCTCATCGTAGTCAACCCCTTGAACTTGTCGAAAACCTTTTGCAACAAGTCCAGCTTCGTAGACAGTAACATTACCATCAACGTCAGTCTTCTTCTTAAAGATCCATTTATTCTCAATGGCTTGCCGATCATCGGGCAAGTCAACCAAAGTCCATACTTTGTTTTCATACATGGATCCTATCTCAGATTTCATGGCCTCTAGACATTTTGCGGAATTTGGGCTCATCATCGCTTCCTCATAGTTCGTAGGTTCATCATGGTCAAGTAACATGACTTCCAGAATAGGATTTCCATACCACTCTGGTGCGGATCTTACTCTGGTAGACCTACGAGGTTCAGTAGAAACTTGATCTGAAGTTTCATGATCAATATCATTAGCTTCCTCACTAATTGGTGTAGTCGTCACAGGAACCGGTTCTTGTGATGAACTACTTTCCAATAAAGGAGTAGATACAGTTATCTCATCAAGTTCTACTTTCCTCCCACTCACTTCTTTCGAGAGAAACTCCTTCTCTAGAAAGGATCCGAATTTAGCAACGAAAATCTTGCCCTCAGATCTGTGATAGAAGGTGTACCCAATAGTCTCCTTTGGGTATCCTATGAAGACACATTTCTCTGATTTGGGTTCGAGCTTATCTGGTTGAAGTTTCTACACATAAGCATCGCAGCCCCAAACTTTGAGAAATGACAACTTTGGTTTCTGTCCAAACCACAGTTCATAAGGCGTCGTCTCAACGGATTTCGATGGTGCCCTATTTAACGTGAATGCGGCCGTCTCTAAAGCATAACCCCAAAACGATAGCGGTAAATCGGTAAGAGACATCATAGATCGTACCATATCAAGTAAAGTACGATTACGACGTTCGGACACACCATTTCGTTGTGGTGTTCCAGGTGGCGTGAGTTGCGAAACTATTCCACATTGTTTCAAATGTAAACCAAACTCGTAACTCAAATATTCTCCTCCACGATCAGATCGTAGAAACTTTATTTTCTTGTTATGATGATTTTCTACTTCACTCTGAAATTCTTTGAACTTTTCAAATGTTTCAGACTTGTGTTTCATCAAGTAGATATACCCATATCTTCTCAAATCATCTGTGAAGGTGAGAAAATAACGATATCCGCCACGAGCCTCAACATTCATCGGGCCACATACATCTGTATGTATGATTTCCAACAAATCTGTTGCTCTCTCCATAGATCCGGAGAACGGTGTTTTAGTCATCTTGCCCATGAGGCACGGTTCGCAAGTACCAAGTGATTCATAATCAAGTGATTCCAGAAGTCCATCAGTATGGAGTTTCTTCATGCGCTTTACACCGATATGACCTAAACGGCAGTGCCACAAATATGTTGCACTATCATTATCAACTCTACATCTTTTGGCTTCAACATTATGAATGTGTGTATCACTACTATCGAGATTCAATAAAAATAGACCATTCTTCAAGGGTGCATGACCATAAAAGATATTACTCATATAAATAGAACAACCATTATTCTCTGATTTAAATGAATAACCGTCTCGCATCAAACAAGATCCAGATATAATGTTCATGCTCAACACAGGCACCAAATAACAATTATTCAGGTCTAAAACTAATCCCGATGGTAGATGTAGAGGTAGCGTGCCGACCGCGATCACATCGACTTTGGAACCATTTCCCACACGCATCGTCACCTCGTCCTTAGCTAATCTTCGCTTAATCCGTAGTCCCTATTTCGAGTTGCAAATGTTAGCAACAGAACCAGTATGAAATACCCAGGTGCTACTGCGAGCATTAGTAAGGTACACATCAATAACATGTATATCACATATACCTTTGTTTACTTTGCCATCCTTCTTATCCGCCAAATACTTGGGGCAGTTCCGCTTCCAGTGTCCAGTCTGCTTGCAGTAGAAGCACTCAGTTTCAGGCTTAGGTCCAGATTTGGGTTTCTTCTCTTGAGCAGCAACTTGTTTTCTATTCTTTTTGAAGTTCCCCTTCTTCTTCCCTTTGGCCCTTTTCTTGAAACCAGTGGTCTTGTTGACCATCAACACTTGATGCTCCTTTTTGATTTCTACCTCCGCGGCTTTCAGCATCGCGAAGAGCTCGGGAATAGTCTTGTTCATCCCTTGCATATTATAGTTCATCACAAAGCTCTTGTAGCTTGGTGGCAGGTATTGGAGAATTCTGTCAATGACGCTATCATCCGGAAGATTAACTCCCAGTTGAACCAAGTGATTATTATACCCAGACATTTTGAATATATGCTCACTGACAGAACTGTTCTCCTCCATGTTGCAGCTGTAGAACTTATTGGAGACTTCATATCTCTCAATCCGGGCATTTGCTTGAAATATTAACTTCAACTCCTGGAACATCTCATATGCTCCATGACGTTCAAAACGTTGTTGAAGACCCGGTTCTAAGCCGTAAAGCATGGCACACTGAACTATAGAGTAGTCATCAGCTTTGCTCTGCCAGACGTTCTTAACGTCGTCAGTTGCATCAGCAGCAGGCCTGGCACCCAGCGGTGCTTCCAGGACGTAACTCTTCTATGCAGCAATGAGGATAATCCTCAGGTTACGGACCTAGTCCATGTAATTGCTACCATCATCTTTCAACTTTGCTTTCTCAAGGAACGCATTAAAATTCAACGGAACAACAGCACGAGCCATCTATCTACAAACAAACATAGACAAGCAAAATACTATCAGGTACTAAGTTCATGATAAATTTAAGTTCAATTAATCATATTACTAAAGAACTCCCACTTAGACAGACATCTCTCTAGTTATGTAAGTGATCACGTGATCCAAATCAACTAAACCATGTCCGATCATCACGTGAGATGGATTAGTTTCAATGGTGAACATCTCTATGTTGATCATATCTACTATATGATTCATGCTCGACCTTTCGGTCTCCGTGTTCCGAGGCCATATCTGTATATGCTAGGCTCGTCAAGTATAACCTGAGTATTCCGCGTGTGCAACTGTTTTGCACCCGTTGTATTTGAACGTAGAGCCTATCACACCCGATCATCACGTGGTGTCTCAGCATGAAGAACTTTCGCAATGGTGCATACTCAGGGAGAACACTTCTTGATAATTAGTGAGAGATCATCTTAAAATGCTACCGTCAATCAAAGCAAGATAAGATGCATAAAGGATAAACATCACATGCAATCAATATAAGTGATATGATATGGCCATCATCATCTTGTGCTTGTGATCTCCATCTTCGAAGCACCGTCGTTATCACCATCGTCACCGGCGCGACACCTTGATCTCCATCGTAGCATCGTTGTCGTTTACGCCATCTATTGCTTCTACGACTATCGCTACCGCTTAGTGATAAAGTAAAGCAATTACAGGGCGTTTGCATTTCATACAATAAAGCGACAACCATATGGCTCCTGCCAGTTGCCGATAACTTCGGTTACAAAACATGATCATCTCATACAATAAAATATAGCATCACGTCTTGGCCATATCACATCACAACATGCCCTGCAAAAACAAGTTAGACGTCCTCTACTTTGTTGTTGCAAATTTTACGTGGCTGCTACGGGCTTAAGCAAGAACCAATCTTACCTACACATCAAAACCACAACGATAGTTTGTTGAATAGACTCCGTTTTAACCTTCACAAGGACCGGGCGTAGCCACACTCGGTTCAACTAAAGTTGGAGAAACAGACACCCGCTAGTCACCTGTGTGCAAAGCACGGCGGTAAAACCCGTCTCGCGTAAGCGTACGCGTAATGTCGGTCCGGGCCGCTTCATCCAACAATACCGCTGAACCAAAGTATGACATGCTGGTAGGCAGTATGACTTATATCGTCCACAACTCACTTGTGTTCTACTCGTGCATATAACATCAAACCATAAAAACCTAGGCTCGGATGCCACTGTTGGGGAACGTAGTAATTTCAAAAAAATTCCTACGCACACGCAAGATCATGGTGATGACATAGCAACGAGGGGAGAGTGTTGTCTACGTACCCTCGTAGACCGAAGCGGAAGCGTTGACACAGCGTAGTGGAAGTAGTCGTACGTCTTCCCGGTTCAACCGATCCAGGCACCGTTACTCCGGCACCTCCGAGTTCTTGACACACGTACAGCTCGATGACGCACCCTCGTTCTCCAATCCAGTAGAGGCTCCGAGGGGGAGTTCCGTCAGCACGACGGCATGGTGACGATCTTGATGTTCTCCTGTCACAGGGCTTCGCCTAAGCACCGCTACAATATGACCGAGGTGTAATATCGTGGAGGGGGGCACCGCACACGGCTAAGGAACGATCAATGATCAACTTGTGTGTTCTAGGGTGCCCCCCTACCCCCGTATATAAAGGAGGGAGGGAGGAGGTGGCCGGCCCAAGGGGGGGGCGCGCCATATGGAGGGGGAAACCTACTCCAAGTAGGTTTCCCTCTCTTTTCCTTATCTTATTTGGAGGGGGAAGGAAGGAGTACTAGTATTAGGAAGTAGTACTAGTAGTAGGAAAGGAAGAGGGGGAAGGAGAAAGGAAAGGTGTGACACCCCAAAAATTTGGCCTTGTTTTAATGAATTAAAATTTTTGCCAGGAATTAAAACTTTGAATTTCTGAGCTCCATTTTGATTTTTAATCATTTCCTTCCCTGTTATGATGAGTTTTTCCCTAAGTGAAAACTTTTCAAACATGTCATTGGACTTATTTAACCTCTCAAGAAAAAACTTTTCTTTTATCAGTATAACTAATTAACTAATTTAATTGCTCGAGAGGACCAGAGGGAGAAGGAGAGACTGGCAGTGGACCCCGGTCCCACCTGTCAGCCAGAGAGAGCACTGTGCTCTTGGGTGCGACCAGCATATATCTAAATTTAGAAGTTATTCTAAATTTATATCCAGCGTAGAAACCTCACGTTCTTGTCCCGAATCGCAGACTTTTCCACGCAGCACCAGTTTTCACACTGTGGTTTTTCACCACTTATTGCCCTCTCACTGTAGCCACATTTTTATTGCGTATAATTTTTCTTAAAACAGCTCTTAACTAATCTCGAGGACGAGATTTTTCTTAAGGGGGGTAGTGTTGTGACACCCCAAAAATTTGGCCTTGTTTTAATGAATTAAATTTTTTTCAGGAATTAAAACTTTGAATTTCTGAGCTCCATTTTGATTTTTAATCATTTCCTTCCCTGTTATGATGAGTTTTTCCCTAAGTGAAAACTTTTCAAATATGTCATTGGACTTATTTAACCTCTCAAGAAAAAACTTTTCTTTTATCAGTATAACTAATTAACTAATTTAATTGCTTGATCTTTATTTTCTTGAAAAATGGTGTTTCAAGGTTATATGGCCATATTTGAACTGCAACCATTTGATAAATTCACCTAAAATTCTAACCAAAAATTGGAGATGTCATGTGATGTTGTTAAATCACTTTTATATAAAAATATCTTTTATTTATGTAATAATTTGAGCTCTGCATCAATTTTTTCCTTCTCTGGTCCAGAGTGCAATTTGCACTACAACCTTTTTAAATAATACTTTCTAGCCTCCACCAAAATTATGGGATATTGGTAATAGCCTATGATTCCACATTATGCAAAAACCTAATGCTGTTCTTTGAAAAAATTTGAGTGAAACAACTTCATTTTCATTCTGGACCAACTTGATGGTTTGTACAGCAACCATATTTTTGCTTGCTCTTTAACCCTTGATTATTTCTCCCACTTGTAGACAGCCCTACCAAACCCTTAAGTCCAGGAGCATACACCCTTTTGATCATTTTTGGTTCATGAAATAATGCTATTTATTTCCTGTCCAGAATTGAAGTTCTGCTAAGCTTGCACTAACAAGTTTCTTATTTTGGCAAAATAACCTCACCACTCTCTCTTGCATCTAAGGAGGCCTTGATCTAGAAGTTTTGGCCACCCCAAGAGTTTCCTAGGTGCCTGTGGCATTTTGTCGAACACCTGGAGAGCATGACCAGTTTTAACATGAGTTTTGGCTTTGCACTGTGGGCTTGCACCTCTGATCAAACAAGCATGTCCACTAGGCTCCCAGTTGCTCCTAACCTGGGTCTGTTAATTGCCAGCCTCGACCGCGACCTCTAGCGTGCTCTGGCATAGCGTCGAACACGTCCCGTGCACGCCCGGAGCGCGAGCAAAGCGCGCGTATCGCACGACCCACGCCCGAGCCGACACGCTGGCCCCACGGCTTTGGCCCGCTCTGCAGCACCTCGCCATGCACTCCCCTTCTCACCGCAACACGCCAAGCAGCCCCCGCCGCACCCGACAGGCCAAGCGCTAGCCGCCGCCGCCGCCGCCCGACAGCCTCTGCCCATGTCGGCGCCGACAAAGCCATGCCCGCTCGCCACCTGCCCCTGTGAGCAGTGCGTGCTCATCCACAGCTTCATCCCCTAGCGCTCGTCGCCGCCACGTCGCCCTAGCTACAGCATGGCGGTCCGCCGTCGTTCTTATCTCCGGCCGCCTCGGAACCGACCTCCATCGCCTATTTAAGGACCCCCCCGAGCTTCCCCGAGCACGCAGGCGACCCTATGCTACCCCCATGGCGCTCCCCTGCCTCGCATTCGACCCGGGGAAGTCTCCTTCCTCGTCTCCGGCAACTGCTGCCGCCGCCACCGCCCCGGTCAATTCGGCACCACCAGGGCCTCCCACTCTCCGTTCTCTTCGCCAGGAACCTCCACATCCTCCCGTGAACACATTCCCCTACTCGATTTTGATCGGAATCCACCGTTGCCCCAAAACCACTTTTCCCCGAAGCTTTCCTCCGCCGCGAAGCTCGCCGCCGGCAGCTCCCTCCGTCCCCACCGGCTTGGCAACCACCGGGAGGACCGCACTGGAGTGGCAGATCCATCCCCGCCCTCAGGGCTCCGCGAAGAGCTGCCAGTCGCCGGCGACGATCGCCGGAGTTCCGCCTCCGCTCGGGACAGAGGAAGAGGAGGGAGAAAGACTAGTCAAACCTGACTAGTGGACCCCGTGGACCCACTGTCAGTGACCCTGCGCCTATCCCCGTGGGTTAAGTAAAGGCGTAATCCGCCCAGTACGTTTTCCCCGCTCCGAAAGCGTATTCCCCTCCGAAACGTTTTCTTTTCTGTTTTAATTTATATAACAGATTTGACCAAAACTTTGACCGGCTGTAACTTTTTAAATATAACTCCAAATGAATTAATTCTTTTTCCTACATCTCTCAAATTTGGTCTAGTTTATTTTAAGATTTATTTCAAAATTTTCCAAACAATTTTTCTGTACTGTTTTTGAAATATGTGTTATTTGCATATTTTTGGAAATAGGATTTTTGGGAGAGAAGGAAGCTTTCAAAAATTTTGGAGAGCACCCCCACCTCTCCACACCATTGAAGGCAAGCATTCTGAATCCCGGCATAATATTTTGGTGTGATCGTTGATACATTTATAACACCACCGCATCTCGAAGGACCTATTATTTCATGTGATATGATCATATGCATGAGTGCATATTAATGATTTCCATGCTGTTGGAAATGAAGACACTTGTGATGATAATCATCCTCATGTGCCTTGCATGCATACCGGCAGGAACCCGGGAAAAACCTCTGCCTTGGGTAGGCATGAGTTTGTCGCCGGTATCCGTCGGGACGGTTATGTCTGGTATGGCATGGCAAGGTGACATGAGCAGTGACTCTGTTGGTTGAAATATATTCGTTATGCTAATCATGCAGGGAATACTTAAACCTCCTGAGTCGACCGTAGATCGAGTCTTGTGCCAGTAACCCCATACTTGTTTCGTACTACCACTCGTCTCTACAGCAAGTAGAGTACGGTTCAGTAAGTTGTCAACCTCTTTCTAGCACACACCGTACAAAGAGGCCATGGTGGAAGATATCGGTTGTAGCCGGTAGGCATGCCACCTGGTCTGGGGCATGGGTGTTTCCGGTTGAGACCGAGAGGGGAGGCCACCCCTTAGAGCGCGCGATATAAATTTGATCCCATGCTACGCGAGGTTGTAGCCTCCCCACTTAGAGTTTGCTTAACAGGTGTCGTGGGTGATTCCAGACACATGTGAGTTAAGCTGGTGTGTGCAAGTTAGGTGTGTTTTCAATTAAAAGGCCGTAGACGGAATTAGTCTTGATGGACTAAAGGAATCCGTTACTCGTGGGTAAAGAGTACACCCTCTGCAGAGATTAAACCTATTCGAATAGCCGTGTCCAAGGTTAAGGATTACAGTCTGGGATGGGACAAGTGTAGGTCTGAGTGTCGGTCTTCGGAGGTGAAACTATCAAACTAGAAATGGAATTACTACTGGTGACTTGTGATAATTATGATTATTATTATTGTTGACTAACCCGTGATATTATTGTCATTATCGAGTTTCTCTGGGACGGTTCTACCTCCGGGATATTCACTATGATTGTTTATTTTTTAAAGCCCTTTATGTGGTGTCGCTCAGACGCCCGACTGTGGCATTTCTTTTAAAGCCCTTTATGTGGTGTCGCTCAGACGCCCGACTGTGGCATTTCTTTTAAAGCCCTTTATGTGGTGTCGCTCAGACGCCCGACTGTGGAATTTCTTTTAAAGCCCTTTATGTGGTGTCGCTCAGACGCCCGACTGTGGCATTTCTTTTAAAGCCCTTTATGTGGTGTCGCACAGACGCCCGACTGTGGCATTGCTTGGTATTTATTTCATAAAATTTAATACTACCATGTTATTACTTTTTTTATAAATAACTTGCTTGCACGCATTAGAGTTTTATTTATCTTTTGTGACTAACGTCATGAGCATAAAATATTTTCAGCACATCGTTGTTATATTATACCTGTGTTCATAATTTTTGCAAGTACATTCAAAGTACTCACTGGCTTGTCCCTGGCTATTGTCTTGGCCAGATTTTCTTGCACAGAAAGGAGCGTGACGATGACAGTGTCGAGTCCTAAGCAACGGTGATAGCAGCTTCGCGAAGATAGGAGTTAACCTGGTCAGCTGTTCCTGTGGGAAATGGAGTCCCATAGACACTGATGTTTCGCAACCCACTTCCGCCATCAACCACTAGAAACCATTTGTTGTACTCACGGGCCAGAATGGTCTTGTACTACATATTTTGTATTTTGCTTGGAATTTCTGTATCAAGTTGGAGCCTCATCAGCTAACAGTAATCCTGGGGCTGATGAGCACGACGGTCTTTTCTGGAAATTTATACCTGGAAAACCGGTCGTGGCAGGCTTGGTATCAGAGCCAGGCTGACCATTGGCTAATCCTATCTTAGCCGGGTCTATAAAATTAGGCAAACCAACCCACCAAACCATAACCAAACCCCAGCCAAGCTTCTCGTGCAAGATAGCCACACAGTGACCCAACACCTTTTGGCAGTCGGTGCCCAACCTATCAACCTAACATGTCACTCATGCGCCAGTGATCGAATCCTAAATAGTTCTTTCTCGCAAGCGTGCAAAGGAAGACTCTGTCCCCTTTTTTCTATAAAAAGGGGCATACTAGCACCAACACAGCACAACACAACCTCTACCCCAAACCAAGCTACAATGCCCGGCCCCGTCGTACACAATGAGACCACAGCAACCAACCTTGGAGGTTTTGTGACCATCCTCGCAAACCTCACCCGTCGTGCCTATGCGTTAGAAGAGCCACCTGAATATGTTGTGTACCAAGGACCCATGAGCGGTGAAGACCGTCAATTCTGGGCCACTGTGCACATCTACGGTAGGGGTCTAGCACCCGAGCGCCCCTACAGGTTCACCGGAAGAACAACTTCCTTTGAGCCACAAGCCATACAACTAGCTGCTCGAGAGGCTATAGTTCATCTCAGGCACTTGTCGCCCAGAGTTAACTATCGCTCGTTCCACTACTACCCCAGACGCGAAGGGTATG
Organism: Triticum dicoccoides; assembly: GCF_002162155.2. Taxonomy (NCBI): domain Eukaryota; kingdom Viridiplantae; phylum Streptophyta; class Magnoliopsida; order Poales; family Poaceae; genus Triticum; species Triticum dicoccoides. The sequence continues at coordinate 457,714,773 of NC_041389.1, forward strand.
GTAGACCACCCCAAGTTGCCAACGGAGATCACGAGACAGACCCCGCATTGTTGCACCTAGTGCGCTATGTAAGTGCACTAGAGGCACTGTTCGACCAGATCACCATTGATCTGATCGCAGCTCGAGGAGAGCTGGTTCGTCGAGCCCCAGCAAGAAGAGAAGACGAGCCCGATGCCGACAACCCAGTCGTGCTGTTCGGACAACCGATCGAGACCCTGAGATCAGCTCCAGCCACCAACCGAGATGCTTTGATGACCCCAGAAGTGCTTCGTCGCCTTTTGGGAACCCACTCCAACGGGATTATGGCTAACAATCCCCGTGATGATCATCATCGCTACCCCGACCCTGCAGTTCCTCCGCCATCTCTGACAAATACCGGCAGTGAGACACATGGAGAAGCCTCGACATCCACCAGGCACGCCCATTTAGACGTAAGCGAGGTAGATTAAGCCGTGCGGAAAGCACCAAGTTTCAGTGTATCCTTGCTTTCTAATCGTGTGACCGTGTATATCAACGCAGCCTATCGTTGTGCCTCTATTTTAATGATAGCCTTTTACTTTTTATTTTTGTTTTTGGCCAGCGCATAGTTGCATATTTTTCCGGGCACAGCTACCAAAACCAACCCGATGACAACCACAGTAACACGTCTCTTTATGAGATATGTGTATCTCCGGCACGGACCCCGACTCTTGAGGTAATCTGGCAGATTCATTACCTTTCACCACGGTAAAATGACCCAGCTCCTTTGTTATATAAAGGCCACCTTGTGACCTTACCCAGCAACCCTCACCTTGTGCACCACACTCACAACCATTTCTTGTCATGCCAAGCCCTAGTATTTATCAGAGAATCCCAGATGCAACCCCAGGTAGCTTTGTCAAAATATTGCGGGACTTTACCCGCAGTACCATGGGTTCTACCCAGCCACCCCAGTACGAGCTGTTCAAATCAAGGATCACCCCATCCACCTCGGAATATTGGGCAGCAGTACACATTCCTCCTGTAGACCCCAACCAAGACCCAACAGAAGTTTCCTTCGTGGGAAAGTCTATGCCAACCCCACACCTGGCCATAGAAGATGCTGCAAAAGAAGCGATTGCTCGCCTTCGATCCGCAGTACCCTATGCCCGCGAAAGAGGATATTATTATTTTCCGAGTCGTGCAACACCCGGAGGAGTGACATCTTTTCCCGGTGGACGGATTGAGAAAGACCCAGTACTAGCCAACCTTATCCAGTACATCATCTCTCAAGAGCATTTGAACCAGCGAGTAATGGATTATCTCCAGAGTCTCGCTGATTTAAATCCTCAGATTGCCATCGGCAGAATACTGAGAACCGACCAGGAGAGACACGTGCATCGACTGGTCAATCCACTTCCTCCGATAGAAGAGGAGTGTATCCCTTTACCAGAGACATTTTATCAGGACCCCAACCAGATACCATTTTCATTTTAGACGTCACTACTGTATTTGTTATTTCAGCATTTATCTATGTGTGTGACTTATGTGCGATACCATGAGTTTGTACGACGAGTCAATTATTTGGCTTCTACTAATGTGTGTAGTTTTTGTTGTGATTTATGCTTCTTTAAAATTAATTGTTTTTCCCTCGCAAAATTCTGGAGTGAGATTTCTTATCCCTGAGCTGCTACATCTGCACTTTCTCACGGCATGGATTTATTAATTTCACAGCTCCACGGTAGCAGACTCACAACCATAATCTTTCGGACACAAACACTGTTTGCAAAACTTTGCAACAGTGTTGCATCCAGCTAATCACCCCCTAACAACAGTTAGCACCCGGCACACCCCACCTACTCCTCGTGATCACCACCACTGCGGAGAGCCAACACCCGAGCAGCAGCGTCGTGACGATCATCGAGGATCAACGCGCACAGGAGCACAGAGAGCCCCAGCAGCGTCGCCAGCCCTCCGCATATCAGGATCGCAAACTAGTCCGGCATCGCCTCCGCCATTAGAGCCTCACCCGAGCTTCTGTAAGCAGTAATGGAGAAAGAAGAAGGAGGAAGAGGAGTGAGGCCAGGTGTGAGGAAGAAGAGAGAGGCACCCCGGCCGTTTTATAGCTCGAGCTCGGTGTACGGTGGGCGAAGTCCACCAGCGCCGCTCGTCGCCCGATCGCCGGTGTTCGGAGTCGAATCCGCGAGCAGTGCCGACAGCGCACTGGCCCGCGAGGTGAGTGCACGCTACACCAACAGCTAGCACGCCGCGCACTACCGCGGTACGGCCTGGATGCCCTACACGCTAGGCATCGCCAGTGGAGAAAGCACACGGGAGAGAGAAGGAAGAGAGGACCAGAGGGAGAAGGAGAGCCTGGCAGTGGACCCCGGTCCCACCTGTCAGCCAGAGAGAGCACTGTGCTCTTGGGTGCGACCAGCATATATCTAAATTTAGAAGTTATTCTAAATTTATATCCAGCGTAGAAACCTCACGTTTTTGTCCCGAATCGCAGACTTTTCCACGCAGCACCAGTTTTCACACTGTGGTTTTTCACCACTTATTGCCCTCTCACTGTAGCCACATTTTTATTGCGTATAATTTTTCTTAAAACAGCTCTTAACTAATCTCGAGGACGAGATTTTTCTTAAGGGGGGTAGTGTTGTGACACCCCAAAAATTTGGCCTTGTTTTAATGAATTAAATTTTTTTCAGGAATTAAAACTTTGAATTTCTGAGCTCCATTTTGATTTTTAATCATTTCCTTCCCTGTTATGATGAGTTTTTCCCTAAGTGAAAACTTTTCAAACATGTCATTGGACTTATTTAACCTCTCAAGAAAAAACTTTTCTTTTATCAGTATAACTAATTAACTAAGTTAATTGCTTGATCTTTATTTTCTTGAAAAATGGTGTTTCAAGGTTATATGGCCATATTTGAACTGCAACCATTTGATAAATTCACCTAAAATTCTAACCAAAAATTGGAGATGTCATGTGATGTTGTTAAATCACTTTTATACAAAAATATCTTTTATTTATGTAATAATTTGAGCTCTGCATCAATTTTTTTCCTTCTCTGGTCCAGAGTGCAATTTGCACTACAACCTTTTTAAATAATACTTTCTAGCCTCCACCAAAATTATGGGATATTGGTAATAGCCTATGATTCCACATTATGCAAAAACCTAATGCTGTTCTTTGAAAAAATTTGAGTGAAACAACTTCATTTTCATTCTGGACCAACTTGATGGTTTGTACAGCAACCATATTTTTGCTTGCTCTTTAACCCTTGATTATTTCTCCCACTTGTAGACAGCCCTACCAAACCCTTAAGTCCAGGAGCATACACCTTTTTGATCATTTTTGGTTCATGAAATAATGCTATTTATTTCCTGTCCAGAATTGAAGTTCTGCTAAGCTTGCACTAACAAGTTTCTTATTTTGGCAAAATAACCTCACCACTCTCTCTTGCATCTAAGGAGGCCTTGATCTAGAAGTTTTGGCCACCCCAAGAGTTTCCTAGGTGCCTGTGGCATTTTGTCGAACACCTGGAGAGCATGACCAGTTTTAACATGAGTTTTGGCTTTGCACTATGGGCTTGCACCTCTGATCAAACAAGCATGTCCACTAGGCTCCCAGTTGCTCCTAACCTGGGTCTGTTAATTGCCAGCCTCGACCGCAACCTCTAGCGTGCTCTGGCATAGCGTCGAACATGTCCCGTGCACGCCCGGAGAGCGAGCAGAGCGCGCGTATTGCACGACCCGCGCCCGAGCCGACACGCTGGCCCCACGGCTTTGCCCCGCTCTGCAGCACCTCGCCATGCACTCCCCTTCTCACCGCAACACGCCAAGCAGCCCCCGCCGCACCCGACAGGCTAAGCGCTAGCCGCCGCCGCCGCCCGACAGCCTCTGCCCATGTCGGCGCCGACAAAGCCATGCCCGCTCGCCACCTGCCCCTGTGAGCAGTGCGTGCTCATCCACAGCTTCGTCCCCTAGCGCTCGTCGCCGCCACGTCGCCCTAGCTAAAGCATGGCGGTCCGCCGTTGTTCTTATCTCCGACCGCCTCGGAACTGACCTCCATCGCCTATTTAAGGACCCCCCCCCCGAGCTTCCCCGAGCACGCAGGCGACCCTATGCTACCCCCATGGCGCTCCCCTGCCTCGCATTCGACCCGGGGAGGTCTCCTTCCTCGTCTCCGGCAACTGCTGCCGCCGCCACCGCCCCAGTCAATTCGGTACCACCAGGGCCTCCCACTCTCCGTTCTCTTCGCCAGGAACCTCCACATCCTCCCGTGAACACATTCCCCTACTCGATTTTGATCGGAATCCACCGTTGCCCCAAAACCACTTTTCCCCGAAGCTTTCCTCCGCCGCGAAGCTCGCCGCCGGCAGCTCCCTCCGTCCCCACCGGCCTGGCAACCACCGGGAGGACCGCACTGGAGTGGCGGATCCATCCCGCCCTCAGGGCCCCGCGAAGAGCTGCCAGTCGCCGGCGACGATCGCCGGAGTTCCGCCTCCGCTCGGGACAGAGGAAGAGGAGGGAGAAAGACTAGTCAAACCTGACTAGTGGACCCCGTGGACCCACTGTCAGTGACCCTGCGCCTATCCCCGTGGGTTAAGTAAAGGCGTAATCCGCCCAGTATGTTTTCCCCGCTCCGAAAGCGTATTCCCCTCCGAAACGTTTTCTTTTCTGTTTTAATTTATATAACAGATTTGACCAGAACTTTGACCGGCTATAACTTTTTAAATATAACTTCAAATGAATTAATTCTTTTTCCTACATCTCTCAAATTTGGTCTAGTTTATTTTAAGATTTATTTCAAAATTTTCCAAACAACTTTTTTGTACTGTTTTTGAAATGTGTTATTTGCATATTTTTGGAAATAGGATTTTTGGGAGAGAAGGAAGCTTTCAAAAATTTTGGAGAGCACCCCCACCTCTCCACACCATTGAAGGCAAGCATTCTGAATCCCGGCATAATATTTTGGTGTGATCGTTGATACATTTATAACACCACCGCATCTCGAAGGACCTATTATTTCATGTGATATGATCATATGCATGAGTGCATATTAATGATTTCCATGCTGTTGGAAATGAAGACACTTGTGATGATAATCATCCTCATGTGCCTTGCATGCATACCGGCAGGAACCTGGGAAAAACCTCTGCCTTGGGTAGGCATGAGTTTGTCGCCGGTATCCGTCGGGACGGTTATGTCTGGTATGGCATGGCAAGGTGACATGAGCAGTGACTCTGTTGGTTGAAATATATTCGTTATGCTAATCATGCAGGGAATACTTAAACCTCCTGAGTCGACCGTAGATCGAGTCTTGTGCCAGTAACCCCATACTTGTTTCGTACTACCACTCGTCTCTACAGCAAGTAGAGTACGGTTCAGTAAGTTGTCAACCTCTTTCTAGCACACACACCGTACAGAGAGGCCATGGTGGAAGATATCGGTTGTAGCCGATAGGCATGCCACCTGGTCCGGGGGCATGGGTGTTTCTGATTGAGACCGAGAGGGGAGGCCACCCCTTAGAGCGCACGATATAAATTTGATCCCATGCTACGCGAGGTTGTAGCCTCCCCACTTAGAGTTTGCTTAACAGGTGTCGTGGGTGATTCCAGACACATGTGAGTTAAGCTGGTGTGTGCAAGTTAGGTGTGTTTTCAATTAAAAGGCCGTAGACGGAATTAGTCTTGATGGACTAAAGGAATCCGTTACTCTTGGGTAAAGAGTACACCCTCTGCAGAGATTAAACCTATTCGAATAGCCGTGTCCAAGGTTAAGGATTACAGTCTGGGATGGGACAAGTGTAGGTCTGAGTGTCGGTCTTCGGAGGTGAAACTGTTAAACCAGAAATGGAATTACTACTGGTGACTTGTGATAATTATGATTATTATTATTTTCGACTAACCCGTGATATTATTGTCATTATCGAGTATCTCTGGGACGGTTCTACCTTCGGGATATTCACTATGATTGTTTACTTTAAAGCCCTTTATGTGGTGTCTCTCAGACGCCCGACTGTGGCATTTCTTTTAAAGCCCTTTATGTGGTGTCGCTCAGACGCCCGACTGTGGCATTTCTTTTAAAGCCCTTTATGTGGTGTCGCTCAGACGCCCGACTGTGGCATTTCTTTTAAAGCCCTTTATGTGGTGTCGCACAGACGCCCAACTGTGGCATTGCTTGGTATTTATTTCATAAATTTTAATACTACCATGTTATTACTTTTTTTATAAATAACTTGCTTGCACGCATTAGAGTTTTATTTATCTTTTGTGACTAACGTCATGAGCATAAAATATTTTCAGCACATCGTTGTTATATTATACCTGTGTTCATAATGTTTGCGAGTACATTCAAAGTACTCACTGGCTTGTCCCTGGCTATTGTCTTGGCCAGATTTTCTTGCACGGAAAGGAGCGTGACGATGACAGCCTCGAGTCCTAAGCAATGGTGATAGCAGCTTCGCGAAGATAGGAGTTAACCTGGTCAGCTGTTCCTGTGGGAAATGGAGTCCCATAGACACTGATGTTTCGCAACCCGCTTTCGCCATCAACCACTAGAAACCATTTGTTGCACTCACGGGCCAGAATGGTCTTGTACTACATATTTTGTATTTTGCTTGGAATTTCTGTATCAAGTTGGAGCCTCATTAGCTAACAGTAATCCTAGGGCTGATGAGCATGACGGTCTTTTCTGGAAATTTATACCCGGAAAACCGGTCGTGGCAAAAGGGGGGGCCGGCCCCCCTCCCCAATTCGGATTGGGCTTGGGGGGGGGGGCGCCCCCCTCCCTTGCTCCTTCTCCCTTCCTCCTACATGGGCCCAATAAGGCCCATATACCTCCGAGGGGTTCCGGTAACCTCCCGGAGCTCCAAACTCTTCTGGAACCTTTCCGGTGTCCAAATATATCCGTCCAATATATCAATCTTTATGTCTCGACCATTTCGAGACTCCTCGTCATGTCCGTGATCATATCCGGGACTCCGAACAACCTTCGGTACATCAAAATACATAAACTCATAATATAACTGTCATCGAAACCTTAAGCGTGCGGACCCTACGGTTCGAGAATAATGTAGACATGACCGAGACACGTCTCTGGTCAATAACCAATAGCGGGACCTGGATGCCCATATTGGTTCCTATATATTCTACGAAGATCTTTATCGGTCAAACCGCATAACAACATACGTTATTCCCTTTGTCATCGATATGTTACTTGCCCGAGATTTGATCGTCGGTATCCAATACCTAGTTCAATCTCGTTATCGGCAAGTCTCTTTACTCGTTCCGTAATACGTCATCTCATAACTAACTCATTAGTTACATGCTTGCAAGGCTTAGGTGATGAGTATTACCGAGAGGGCCCAGAGATACCTCTCCGACAATCGGAGTGACAAAACCTAATCTCGAATTATGCTAACTCAACATGTACCTTCGGAAACACCTGTAGTACTCCTTTATAATCACCCAGTTATGTTGTGACGTTTGGTAGTACCCAAAGTGTTCTTCCGGTAAACGGGAGTTACACAATTCTCATAGTTACAGGAACATGTATAAGTCATGAAGGAAGCAATAGCAGACTACTAAACGATCAAGTGCTAAGCTAACGGGATGAGTCATGTCAATCACATCATTCTCCTAATGATGTGATCTCATTAATCAAATGACAACACATGTCTATGGTTAGGAAACATAACCATCTTTGATTAATGAGCTAGTCAAGTAGAGGCATACTAGTGACTATATGTTTGTCTATGTATTCACACATGTATCATGTTTCCGGTTAATACAATTATAGCATGAATAAGAAACATTTATCATGATATGAGGAAATAAATAATAACTTTATTATTGCCTCTAGGGCATATTTCCTTCAAAGGCCGCCTGGTTGGATAGACGGCCAGATGATAGGCCAAATTCTGAAAGCGGCGCCGCACATAAACCGACTAATGAACCTGGAAAGACAGATGGCCCAGCCAGGTCCGTTTACGGGCCAAATAAGAAGGCCCTAGGAAGCAAGGCAACACGTCAAGTGTCCGAAGATAGTGGCACACCCAAATACAGGGGCGCCGCACACCCACTATGTTTCACCAATGAGGTGCTGGACCATGAATTCCCAGCAGGATTTAAACCCATAAACATAGAGGCCTACGATGGAACAACAGACCCTGGAGTCTGGATAGAAGATTATATACTACACATACACATGGCCAGAGGAGATGATCTCCACGCCATAAAATACCTACCCCTCAAGCTCAAAGGGCCAGCCCGTGATTGGCTTAAAAGCCTCCCAGAAAACACTGTTGGAAGTTGGGAAGAGCTCGAGGACGCGTTTAGAGCAAATTTTCAAGGGACTTATGTCCGCCCTCCAGATGCAGACGATCTAAGTCATATAACTCAATAGCCCGGAGAGCCAGCGCGCAAATTCTGGAACAGGTTCCTCACCAAAAAGAACCAAATAGTCGACTGTCCGGATGCCGAAGCCTTAGCAGCTTTTAAACATAACGTCCGAGACGAATGGCTTGCTAGACACCTCGGCCAAGAGAAACCGAGGACAATGTCCGCGCTAACAAGCCTCATGACCTGCTTCTGTGCGGGAGAGGATAGCTGGTTAGCAAGATGCAGCACCAGCGACCCAAGTACATCCGAGATAAGAGATGGAAACGGAAAATCACGGCGTAAAAAAGAGCAGCGCCGGAATAAAGATAAAAGCCCAAAGAGCACGGCAGTCAACGCCGGATTAAAAAGCTCGCGGCCAAACAACAAAACACCGCCTCTTAAGGATGACAACGATGAGCTATCCAACTTAAACAAGATTTTGGGTCGGATATGTCAAATCCACAGTACCCCCGGAAGGCCTGCAAATCACACCCATCGAGATTGTTGGGTTTTCAAACAGTCCGGCCGATTAAACGCCGAACACAAGGGGCTTGACGTGTCAAGCGAAGACGATAAACCCCACCAGCAGAGCTCCGGAAAGCAAAAGACTTTCCCACAAGAGGTCAAAGAAGTAAACTCACTTCATGTGATAATACGGAAAAATAGTGCGGCACCTTCTAAAAAGAGCCTCACACGGTCCAACCCAGCAGACCATAGAGATTGGAGATCAAAACCAATCACTTTCGACCACCTGGATTATTCCAGAAGCGTTCGAAACGCAGGACAGACTGCCCTGCTATTGGATCCCATAATCGACGGACTACAATTTACTAAAGTCCTGATGGACGGAGGCAGCGACTTAAACCTGCTGTATTCAAACACAATCCGCAAGATGGGGATAGACCCTACTAAAATTCGACACAGCCGCACTTCCTTCAAAGGAGTGACGCCAGGCCCTTACGCCAAGTGCACAGGCTCCCTATTACTAGAAGTTGTGTTTGGATCACCGAACAACTTCCGACGCGAAAAACTAATCTTTCATATCGTCCCATTTAAAAGTGGATATCAAGCACTCTTGGGACAAGAGGCTTTTGTCCGTTTCAACGCCATACCACATTACGCGTCTCTTACACTCAAAATGCCCGGTCCACGCGGCATCATTTCAGTGCGAGGGTCACTTAAAGACCCCGGACACGGATAGACGAGTCTGGCATAAGTGGGCTAGGGGCTCCCTAGCCGCACACCCCTCCACAAGGGGCTGCGCGCACAAACAACTGCGAGTTCATACAGGCCCCGCTTCACTCATTTATATTTCTTCTTTCACATATACCTTTTTCGCACGAGTTATTTTCAAACTAAGTTCCTCTCTTTTTACAGATGAACAACATGCACACCCGTCCAGGATAACGGCACAACGGAGACACAGGCGCAGACGTGCAGTAGGGACCCGTTGCGAGGATTCTTTTCAGATTAAGACCCTGCATAAACCTTCTTTACTGTCTCTTGTTGTTATTCTTCCTTGGTTTCTTCCTATAACCAAAGCGAAGCCTGACGTTTTGGCATCGGCCGCGTCAGAGGACCATGCCCGTACCTGGACACTAGGGGCTTAGGGCATTGTTCTGCCCATTATTATAAAGACCGAACACCTTAGGGAGTGTTCGGCGTCTCGAGTTAGGCATTATATGCATCAACTCCGAATCGTGTCTTTGGTCAAATGTTGGGTTTGCCCGGCTCCTGTGTTTTGCTGCCTTACATTCCGTATCATTGGCTAACACGGCACCAGGAGAACTACTGCGATTGTGCCCCAGTTCGGCTGGGCGAGCACCTCAGTAGAGAAAGCCGAAAACTGACTGTCATGATATAGCGAGAGACTGGTCAACCACTCGATCGACTACCGGAATGTTTAGAATTCCCCGCTTTGACAAAGGACCGTTTCCCGGTCAGGCACATACGCGCCCCAAACTCGGAGAAGCGCGGTGCCCCAAGGGGCTATATCGTAGCCCCACCCTCGAACTCCACTGGCTAAGTGAAAGTGATAAAGCATTATAGTCCGGATTGCCTCGTTTGCTACGCTACCACCTCCTTAACAGGACCGAGACGTCGGATTAAGTGTGAAAACGCGCTATTTTTGCGAACACCCCCGCACCTTGTGCGTGGGGGCTGAAGCCGAAGACTGCAATCTTTCAGGTTATACAAATGTATACGTAAATGGCCGCATAGGAGATATTTTACTACTTGGGACGCACAAGTATAAAAAGCAGTTATAGCATAATCATTGTTTTACAAGCTAAAACGTTCATTTGAACGTGACATTTTTTGAGCACTACGACTCTATTACACGAGCGCCACGCATAACTTCCCCAAAATAGTGCTCGGCGGGTAACCGGCTTTCGTCCGAACCCTGGGCGGCAATAGCGGTGGCATCCATCTCTGTCCAATGTGTCTTCACACGGGCAAGAGCCATCCGCGCGCCTTCGATGCAGGCCGACCGCTTCATCTCCTTGATATGCGGCACCGCTCCAAGAAATTGCTGCAATAAGCCGAAATAGCTCGTCGCCTTGGGCCTCTCTGGCCGGACATGAGCCACGATGTCAGTCATGGCAAGTCCAGACAATCTATTTAGCTCGGCCCATTCGGCCAACCGATCGGTCAACGGAAGTGAACGATCCGGACTATGGAATTGAGACCAAAATAGCTCTTCCGTCTTGTGATCCTTCTGGCTCCGGAAGTGCTCAACGACATTAGCCGCACTTGCCGCTAAGTCCATATACGGATCCTCCGGACCCCACAGCTAGCCAAGTTGAGCACACTTTTGATCCGTAAACCGGCGACGCAACAGAAAAGGCTTGCCAGCCACAATATCTTCGGCCTGGCGCAGCTCCTCCTACATAGCCCGCATTGCAGAACGGGCATCCTTGGACTCGGCGGTGGCCTTCCCCAGGTCTTCCCGCTCCGATAAGCGCTCCTTTTCAAGAGTCTCATTGCGGTCGGCAGCATCTCTTAACTTCACGGCCAATTCGGCCACCTTTTCCCTGCTTAGGCAGTGTGCAGCCTTTTCGGCTTTCAACTCCTCGGCCGCCCTCGAGGCAGCCGCATCACTCCTTCGGGCTTGCTCCTTAGCTTGAGCAAGTTCGGCCCGAAGGCTCTCCACAGCAGCAGCACCGTCTGTATCACAACATATAATTTATCAGAGGAGGGCTTTGACCCCCTTAAATAAAGCGACTGTGGAGAACTCATTTACCTTGCGACTCGTCAAGTCGCCGGTTGACAAGTGCGATGTCCGCATCCGCCACGTCAAGTTGCCGCATTAACTCGGCAACTCCACTAGTCCGGCTAGCCCTCGGACTATCCGCCACCTGAAACGGCGACATTCATTACTTGCGATTTTGATCCTCGGCACACTGTTGTTTTCGACAACCTACCGAGTCTCAGCGGCTACTATCTATACAGGGCGCACTTTTATGTGCAAAACTGTCAAAAAAAAGGTGTGTCATTCCTGCATACATCAAATCCCGCCAGCAAACTCTTAGCGGCATTACGCAATCCGCTCTCGGCGGACGAAATCCTTCCAATCACCATACGCATAAAAGCACGGTGATCTTCTGAGATGGACGCCCTCTCAAGCAGATTCTTTAGTTCTCCCGGCCGGATACTAGTAGGCGCCGAACTCTCCGGCCCCTCCGGACTCTGGGATACCCTCCGTCACGATACTTCAGGCTCGTCTGCCCTATCTGACGGTGCAGCAGATGGAGGCGTTTCGCTCTCCATCATCTCCGGAAGAAGATCCCCCGAAGACGAATTCATCTGAGAAGGCTGCAAATCCGAACTGCAAGATAAAAATTTCGGTTATCCACAGAAGCACAAATGGAGGTATTTTCTTACTAATGAACTCCCCTTTTCCTACTCACGGCTCGCTGGAGGGCTGATCCTTTAGAGATGATTGTACGCCCGGGTTCTCCCCGGACGCCGGACCCCCCGGTGAAGATTTCTTCCCTCGTTTAGGGGCTTTGGCCTCCGGATCTTCGGAGGCGGTCCTCTTCTCCCCCTGGAAGGAGGGGTTTTTGATTCCCCTCTCTTCAGACGCCCCTTTGGGCGAAATAATAGCTCCTCTATTTTCCCCATCGCTCCCTTCTACGGGCGCGACCTCCAACATTCTGACCAGCACGAGCTCCAGTGCGGTCTCTGGGAGGGGAGCCGGACACCTTATCAGCTTCGATCGCGCTACCACTCCTGATGAAGAGTAATGGGTCAGGAGGCGAACTCTAGAAAAGCAGATAAACAGAACATTCGGACTCTGAGCTATTTACCTGAGTATCCGGGCGATTGCAGCTTACGCCTGCGTCCTCGGTCAATTCCGGACACGCTACCTGCGGTCCGAAGAACAACTTGTACATCTCCACGGGTGTCGCACCCATGAAGTGTTGGAGAATCCGAGGTCCATCCGGATTGAACTCCCATAGACGGAGAGGACAGCGTTTGCAGGGCAGAAGACGCCTGATTAGCATAACCTGCATCACCACGACCAGATTGATCTCCCTCGCCTGGAGGTCTCGAATCTGGCCCTGCAATGAGGGCACGTCTTCGGACGGTCCCCAATTGAGCCCCTGGTTGACCCACAACACCAGTCGGCGTGGAGGTCCCGGGCGGAATGAAGGCGGCGGCTTTTGCTTGCTGCCCTTCGGAGCGGTGATATAGAACCACTCCTGCTGCCACAATCCGAGTTCCTCTTGGAAGGAACCCTCGGGCCATGGGGCACCGGCCCTTCTGCTTATGGCCGCCCCGCCGCACTCCGCTTGACGCCCCCCGATCATCTTCGGCTCCACATTAAAGGTATTCAGCCACAGGCCGAAGTGGGGAGTGACGCGGAGGAAGGCTTCACAGAAGATAATGAATGCGGAGATATGGAGGATGGACTCCGGAGCCAAGTCGTGAAAATCCAGCCCGTAGTAGAACATGAGCCCTCTCACGAAGGGGTCCGTCGGGAAGCCTAAACCCCGACGGAGGTGGGATACGAAGACAACATACTCACCGGGCTCGGGGGCGGGCACGGCCTGCCCTTGAGCAGGCAACCTATGCGAAATCTCGTAGGACAGGTACTTGGCCTCACGAAGCTTTAACACGTCCTCCTCCGTCCACCGACCCTGGAAGTCGGAGCCGGACATGGATGAGAATCCGAAGCGCTCGAATCTGGGGCTCTGGGTGTTGGAACTGGGAGCAAAGAGGAGATTCGATGCGAGATTGAAGAAAAGAAATGAGCCTTGGTCCTCTTATAAAGGGGAAAAATACCAAGAGTCCTCTCCGTGACCGTTCGGGATTCACCTTCGATAGAGGAGGCGTGGCGACGGGCACGGTTGGGTTACCCACGCACGTATTGATGAGAATCCCGGAATAAGGGGAACACGATCTCTGCTTCGACAAGACGTGCCAAGGAAACCGCTTCGCTAAACGTGCTGAGGTGGTATAATAAAAAACGATTCAAATAAAGGCTTGGAAGTGGTATGATGTCATGCCGCATAAAATGTCAGCAGATTGGATTTATGTGCACTATTCTCTCTACGGTGGAATGTGGAATTTATTTTGCAGAGCCGGACACTATCCTGGTGTTCATGATCTTCTCCGGATTATTCAAGGGAGGAACCTACCTTGCAATGCCGAACATTATGCGCGCCGGACTTATCGTCATTGAAGCCTGGTTCAGGGGCTACTGAGGGAGTCCTGGACTAGGGGGTGTCCGGACAGCCGGACTATCATCGTCCGCCGGACTCCAAGACTACGAAGATACAAGATTGAAGACTCTGTCCCGTGTCCGGATGGGACTTTCCTTGGCGTGGAAGGCAAGCTTGGCGATACGGATATGTAGATCTCCTACCATTGTAACCGACTCTGTGTAACCCTAGCCTCCTCCGGTGTCTATATAAACCGGAGGGCTTTAGTCCGTAGGACAACATACATTACAACAATCATACCATAGGCTAGCTTTAGGGTTTAGCCTCCTTGATCTCGTGGTAGATCCACTCTTGTACTACCCATATCATCAATATTAATCAAGCAGGACGTAGGGTTTTACCTCCATCAAGAGGGCCCGAACCTGGGTAAAACATCGTGTCCCTTGTCTCCTGTTACCATCCACCTAGACGCACAGTTCGGGACCCCCTACCCGAGATCCGTCGGTTTTGACACCGACACATGTCTTACGAGATTTTGCACAGGTTGCCCGCCGAAGGGCAAGTCATCCCCACCCCCGAGCCCGGCGAGTACGTCGTTTTTGTATCCCACCTCCGTCGGGGTTTAGGCTTCCCGATGGATCCTTTTGTGAGAGGGCTCATGTTTTACTATGGGTTGGAATTCCACGACTTGGCTCCGGAGTCCATCCTCCATATTTCTTCATTCATTGTCTTCTGTGAAGCCTTCCTCCGCGTTACCCCTCACTTCAGCTTGTGGCTTAAGACCTTCGACGTGGAGCCGAAGATGATCGAGGGGCGTCAAGCAGAGTGCGGCGGGGCGGTTGTATGCAGAAGGGCCGACGCTCCATTGCCCGAGGGCTCTTTTCAGGAGGAGCTCGGCTTGTGGCAGCAGGAGTGGTTCTATATAACCGCTCCCAGGGGCAGCAGGCAGAAGCCGCCGCCCATCTTCCGCTCGGGCCCTCCATCACAGCTGATGTCATGGATCAGCCAAGGGCTCAACTGGGGGCCGTCAAAGGACGTGCCCCTACTGCAGGGCCGGATTCAAGACCTCCAAGCGAGGGAGATCGATCTGGTCGTGGTGATGCAGGTCATGCTGATTAGGCGTCTCCTGCCCTACAAACGCCGTCCTCTCCGGCTGTGGGAGTTTAATCCGGAGGGACCACGAATTCTCCAACACTTCATGGGTACGACGCCCGTGGATATGTACAAACTGTTCTTCGGATCACGAGAGGCGTGTCCGGAATTGACCGAGGACGCCGGCCTAAGCTGCAATCACCCGGATACACAAGTAAGTAGCTCCGTGTCTGGACATACCGTTAACTTTCCTTTCTATGATTCGCTTTTTGACCAATTTCCCTCTAAACAGGAGTGGATAGCGCAAGCAAAACTGATACGGTGTCCAGCCCCCCTCCCAGAGACCGCGCCAGATCCCGTGTTGGTCAGGATGCTGGAGGTTGCACCTTCAGAGGAAGGCGAAGGGGAAAATAGAGGAACTACCGCCTCAACCAAGGAGGCTTTTGAGGAAGGGGGGGGCGAGAATCCCTCCTTCCAAGGGGAGAAGAGGACCGCCTCCGAAAACCCGGAGGCCAAAGCCCCGAAGCGGGGGAAGAAATCTTCACCAGAGGGTCCTGCGTCCGGAGAGGCTCCGGCCGCACAGTCTCCCCTAAAGAATCAGCCCTCCAACGAGCCGTAAGTAGAAAAAAGGGAGTTTTGTAATAAGGGACATCCCTATTTGTGCTTCTGAGGATAACTTAAGTTTTTACCTTGTAGTTCAGATCTCCGTCCTTCTCAGATGAGCTCGTCTTCGAGGGAACTCCGTCCGGAGATGATGGAGAGCGAGACGCCTCCATCTGCCGCACCATCGGATAGGGCGGACGAGCCTGAAGTGTCATCACGGAGGGCATCCCCGAGTCTGGCAGGGCTGAATAGTTCGGCACCAATAGGTGTGCGGCCGGGGTAGCTAAAGGATCTGCTTGAGAGGGCGTCCATCTCAGAAGGTCACCGTACACTGATGAGTACGGTGATTGAAAGAATTTCATCCGCCGAAGGTGGATTGCGTGATGCCGTCAGGAGTTTGCTGGCGGGGTTTGAGGTACGTAAAAATGACATACCCTTTGACAGTTTTACACATAAAGTGCGCCTTGTATAGATAGTAGCCCCTGAGACTCGGTAGGGTGTCGAGAACGACAGCGTGCCGAGGATCAAAAATCCCAGGTATTGACTTTCGCCTTTCCTAAGGTGGCGGATAGTTCGGTGGCTAGCCAGACTGATGGAGTTGCCGAACTAAAGCGGCAGCTTGATGTTGCGGATGCGGACATCGCGCTGGTTAATAAACGACTTGACGAGTCGCAAGGTAGGTTTTTTCTCCGTGGTCACCTAGTAAGGGAGCCGAATCCCACTCCTTACAACATGTGTGCTAAATGCAGATGGTGCCGCTGCTGTGGAGAGCCTTCGGGCAGAACTTGCTCAAGCCAAGGAGCAAGCCAGAAGGAGTGATGCGGCTGCCTCGAGGGCGGCCAAAGAGCTAGAAGCCGAAAGGGCTGCACACTGCCGAAGCAGGGAGGAGATGGCCGGAATGGCTGTGAAGTTAAAAGCTGCTACCGACCGTAATGAGGTTCTTGAAAAGGAACGCTTAGCGGAGCGAGGAGACCTGGGAAAGGCCACCGCCGATGCCAAGGATGCCCGTTCTGCAATGCGGGCTATAAAGGAGGAGATGTGCCAGGCCGGAGACATTGTGGCTGGCAAGCCCTTTCTGCTGCGCCGAAGGTTTACAGATCCAAAGTATGCTCAGCTTGGCCAGCTGTGGGGTCGGGAGGATCCTTATATGGACTTAGCGGCGAGTGCGGCAGATGCCGTTGTGCACTTCCAAAGTCAGAAGGATCACAAGACGGAAGAGCTGTTTTGGTCTCAATTCCATAGTCCAGAGCGTTCACTTCCGCTGACCGATCGGCTGGCCGAGTGGACTGAGCTGAATAGATTGTCCGGACTTGCCATGACGGATATCGTGACTCATGTCTGGCCGGATAGGCCCAAGCCGAAGAGTTATTTTGGCTTATTGCAGCAATTTCTTGGGGCGGTGCCGCATATCAAGGCGATGAAGCGGTCGGCCTGCATAGAGGGTGCCCGGATGGCCCTCGCCCGTGTGAAGACATACTGGACGGAGATGGATGCCACTGCTGTTGCGACCCAGGGTTCGGACGAGAGCCGGTTACCCGCCGAGCACTATTTTGGTGAAGTTCTGCGTGGTGCTCGTGTAATAGAGTCGCAGTGCTCAAAAAATGTCGTGTTCAAATGAACTTTATGATTTGTAAAACGATGTTTATAATATAAGCGCTTTTTGTACTTGTGCGTGCAAGTATTGGAATATCTCATGTGCGGCCGTTTAATGTATACTTGTGTATAACCTGAAAGATTGCAGTCTTCGGCTTCAGCCCCCACACACATAGTGCAGGGGTGTTTGCAAAATAGCGCATTTTCACACTTAATCCAACGTCTTGGTCCTGTAAAGGAGGTGGTAGCGTAGAAAACGAGGCAACCGGACTATAATGCTTTATCACTTTGACTTAGCCATAGGAGTTCGAGGGTGGGGCTACGATATAGCCCCTGGGGGCACCGCACTCTCCGAGTTCGGGGCGCGTATGTGCCGGACCGGGAAACGGTCCTTCGTCAAAGCGGAGGAATTCTAAACATTCCAATAGTTGATCGAGTGGTTGACCAGTCTCTCGCTATGTCATGACAGTCAGTTTTCGGCTTTCTCTACTGAGGTGCTCGCCCAGCCGAACCAGGGCACAATCGCAGTAGTTCTCCTGGTGCCGCGTTAGCCGATGATACGGAACGTAAGGCAGCAAAACACAGGAGCCGGGCAAACCCAACATTTGACCAAAGACATGACTCAGAGCTGATGCATATAAGGCCTAACTCGAGACGCCGAACACTCCCTAAGGTGTTCGGTCTTCATAATAACGGGCAGAACAATGCCCTAAGCCCCTAGTGTCCAGGTACAGGTGAGAATTTCTGGCGCGGCCGATGCCAAAACGCCAGCTTCCTCGTTGGTTATGGTGAAAAACCGTGGGATGTGATCAACAAAAGACAGTAAGAAAGGTTTACGCAGGGACTTAATCTGAAAAGAATCCTTGCGACGGGTCCCTGCTGCACGTCTGCGCCTGTGTCACCGTTGTGCCGTATCCTGGACGGGCGTAACACGCTGTTCATCTGTAAAAGAGAGGAACTTAGTTTGAAAAGTAATATTGCAAAAAATGAATTAAAAATCGAAATGTGAATGAATGAATAAAGCTGAGCTTGTATTAGCTCATACGCACAGTCCCTTGTAGAGGGGTGTGCGGCTAGGGAACCCCTAGTTTATTTTATGCCGGACTCGTCTAGCCGTGTCCGGGGTCTTGAACGACCTTTTAATGAGATGATGCTGTGCAGACCGGGCATTTTGAGTGTAGGAGACGCGTAGTGTTGTATTGCATTAAAGCGGAGAAAAGCTTCACGTCCCAATAGTGCTTGATGGCTACTTTTGAATGGGGCGACATGAAAGATTAGCTTTTCGCGTCGGAAGTTGTCGGGTGACCCGAACACAACTTCTAGTAGTAATGAGCCCGTGCACTTGGCGTAAGGGCCTGGCGTCACTCCTTTGAAGGAAGTGCAACTGTGTCGAATTTTAGTAAGGTCTATCCCCAACTTGCAGATTGTGTCTGGATATAGCAGGTTTAAATCACTGTCGCCGTCCATCAAGACTTGTGTAAATTGTAGTCCGTCGATTATAGGATCCAATATCAGAGCAGTCCATCCTGCGTTTCGAGTAATTCTGGAATAGTCCAGGTGCTCGAAAGTAATTGGTTTTGACATCCAACCTCGATGTTCCGCTGGGGTGGACCGTGCGATACCTGCTTTGGCGGGTGCCACACTATTGTTCCGTATTATCACGTGAAGTGGGTTTACTGTTTGGACTTCTTGTGGGAAAGTCTTTTGTTTTCCGGCGCTCTGTTGGTGGGGTTCGTCGTCATCCTCGCTTGGCGCGTCGAGCCCCTTGTGTTCGGCATTGAGTCGGTCGGACTGTTTGAAGACCCAACAATCTCGGTGGGTGTGGTTTGCAGGCCTTCCAAAGGTGCTGTGGATTTGACATATCCGATCCAAAATTTTGTTTAAATTGGATAGCTCGTCACTGTTGTCCTTAAGAGGCAGTGTTTTGCTGTTCAGCCGCGAGCTTTTGAATCCGGCGTTGACCGCCGTGTTCTTTGGGCTTTTTTCTTTGTTTCGGCGCTGGTCTTTTCTGCGTCGTGATTTTCCGTTTCCATCTCTGATCTCGGATGTACTCGGGTCGCTAGTGCTGCATCTTGCTAGCCAGCTGTCTTCCCCTGCGCAAAAGCGGGTCATGAGGCTTGTTAGCGCGGCCATAGTTCTCGGCTTCTCTTGGCCGAGGTGTCTGGCGAGCCATTCGTCTCGGACATTATGTTTAAAAGCCTCTAAGCCTTCGGTGTCCGGACAGTCGACTATTTGGTTCTTTTTGGTAAGGAACCTGTTCCAGAATTTGCACGCTGACTCTCCGGGCTATTGAGTTATGTGACTTAAATCATCTGCATCCGGAGGTCGGACATAAGTCCCTTAAAAATTTGCTCTAAACGCGTCCTCGAGCTCTTCCCAACTTCCAACAGTATTTTCTGGGAGGCTTTTGAGCCAATGCCGAGCTGGCCCTTTGAGCTTGAGGGGTAGATATTTTATGGCATGGAGATCATCTCCTCTAGCCATGTGTATGTGTAGTATGTAATCCTCAATCCAGACTCCAGGGTCTGTTGTTCTGTCGTATGCCCCTATGTTTACGGGTTTGAATCCCGTTGGAAATTCATGATCCAGCACCTCATCGGTGAAACATAGTGGGTGTGCGGCGCCCCTGTATTTAGGCGTGCCGTTATCTTCAAACATGCGGCGTGTTGTAATGCTCCCTGGGGCCCTCTTTTTTGGCCCGTAAATGGACCTGACCGGGCCATCTGTTTTATGAGGGTCGTGTGTCATCTTGTGTGCGGCGCCGCTTGTCGCTTTTGGCCTGTCATCTGGTCGTCTATCCGGCTAGGCGGCCTCTTTGCTTTTTGACTGTGGGGGCTCTATGGCCTCCTCGTCGAATTCTAGTAGCAGCTTGCGCTTCGGGTAGCTCTTTGTTTGGTGGTTATTGCCATATTTGTCCGCGGTCTTGAGTACTTTGCTCCACCTCATTCTGACTATGTCTTCCGCTGTTTTGAGCTTCCGTTTTTCCTTTTTCAGACTTCTTGAAGTGGTGACAAGTTCTTTGTGAAGGTTCTTATGCTTTGGTGGTGTGTCCGGCGTGAGATCGTCTGGACTATTGTTCTCGTCGGGCATGGATTGATTATCCGATTCGTCCTGTTCGGATGGTTGCTTGGTTGCATGTTCGTCGTCCAGTGGTTTGCCCTGCTCTATTGCTGGGTCATTAGGAGTGCTGCTTTTGTCGAGGCGGGACTTAGGGCGGCGTCTGCGTTGCCGTTTTGGTTGTTTGTCGTGGAATTATTTTTTGCCGCGTCCCGTTGTTCCTCGTTATCGCTTCCTTTTGGGGTGTCCACCATATATACGTCATGGCTTGGGGTGGCCTTCCAGTGCTCGGTAAGCGCTGATTCTTGGTAGTCTCCGGCATCGTCGTCCATACCGTCGATGTCTTCGGAGTCGTAGTCTAGCATGTCGGTCAGATCGTCGACAGTGGCTACAAAGTGGGTGGTGGGTGGGCTTTGAATTTCTTCATCGTCCGCATCCCAACCATCCTGACCGCAGTCCGGCCAGGGTTCTCCTGATAACGAGAGATGCTTTAGCGAATTTAGGATGTCGCCAAAGGGTGAGTGCTGAAAGATGTCCGTGGCGGTGAACTCCCTGGTCGGCACCCAATAGGATTCGATTGGCAGGGGCGCGGGAGGTTCGGAGTCCGGCGAGGAGTCCGGCGCCTTGGAGTCACGAGCTTTATAAGGGACAAGGTCAGTATTTGGCTCCATCGCTGTAGAAGTTGCAGCTCCCGAGGCGGTGTCCAGCCACCTGTCCTCGATCTGTGCGGTCGGCTTCAAACTATGGGTCGGAGCGGATCCATGTGCGGCCTCCAAGGTACTGTCCGGCAGCAGAGCTAGATCATACCCGTCGTGACAGTGCGGCACGCTCGGCTGTGGCTCGAATCCGTCGAAGATCAAATCTCCACGGATGTCCGCCGTGAAGTTTAGGCTTCCAAATCTGACCTGATGGCTAGGGGCGTAGCTTTCGATCTGCTCCAGATGACCAAGTGGATTGGCCCGCAGTGCGAAGCCGCCGAATACGAAGATCTGTCCGGGGAGGAAAGTTTCACCCTGGACGGCGTTGTTGTTGATTGAAGAAGCCATCAAGCCTATCGGTGATGACACAGAGGAACTCTCAATGAAAGCACCAATGTCGGTGTCAAAACCTGCGGATCTCGGGTAGGGGGTCCCGAACTATGCGTCTAGGCGGATGGTAACAGGAGACAAGGGACACGATGTTTTTACCCAGGTTCGGGCCCTCTCGACGGAGGTAAAACCCTACTCCTGCTTGATTGATATTGATGATATGGGTAGTACAAGAGTGGATCTACCACGAGATCAAGGAGGCTAAAACCCTAGAAGCTAGCCTATGGTATGTTTGTTGTAATGGTTGTGTGTCCTACGAACTAAAACCCTCCGGTTTATATAGACACCGGAGAGGGCTAGGGTTACACAGAGTCGGTTACAATGGTAGGAGATCTACATATCCGTATCGCCAAGCTTACCTTCCATGCCAAGGAAAGTCCTATCCGGACACGGGACGAAGTCTTCAATCTTATATCTTCATAGTCTTGGAGTCCGGCTGACGATGATAGTCCGGCTGTCCGGACACCCCCTAGTCCAGGACTCCCTCAGCGGGGTTTGCTCCTACGGCTTCCTGGTGTTCTCGCGCATCTAGTGGTGGTAGCGGCAGCAGCTAGGATGGCCGGGGTTGACAGCGGCGAGCACTTCCGCGGCGGCCGGAGTTCGGGCACCTGCTGGTTTGGCATTGTGGTGCTCGGGAGGGGGAGTTGGTGAGTTCTACGTGCTCCTGGTGAGGTGTGGAGCACGTTGCCGTGCTCGGGAGTGAGCTGCGGTGGCTCTGGTCTCGTCTGCATTATCGCCGGCGGCAAGGAGCTCACGGCTCCGGTGAAAAGGGCGGCCAGAGTGCGGGAATGAGCGCGGGGAGGAGGGGAAAGGTGTCGTAGCTCACAGCAATGTCGAGGAAGGACTCAGTGGGCTCAGGGAGGCGGAGACGATGGCGAATCGGTCGATGACGGCCATCGATGCAGAGGACAAAGATGGCGTCGACGACGGCGCTCCAGGGCGTCCAGCGTCATGTGGCTCGGCGGAGAGGACGGGGCGTCACAGCGGAGCTCGGGGGCGTGTCGGGGGGGCTCGGAGATGGCTGTGGCTGTGGGGGAGCTCGTCGGCGGCGATGGCTGCGTTCGGTCGCGCCCGGGAAGGGACTAGAGGGCGAAGGAGAGAGCAGAGAGTGAGGGAGAGGAGCGAGGGGCCACGGGGCGTCTCCGTGGCGTCGCTAGAGAGCTCGGGGAGGAAGCAGGAGGTGGCAGGGCGAGCGCGCGCGCGGAGGACATGCCTCTGCCTACTGGCAGAGGTTGAGGATGACCGCTTCGGCCAGTGGGCTGGGCTAGCTGGAGGGGCTGGCCAGGTGGGCTGCCAGGTAAGTCAGGTGGGTCTCTCTCTCTTCGTTTATTTGTTTCGTTTTCTATTTTTTTCTGTAATCTTTGTGGCTTTTCTAAAAATACCTAGACCCTTTCAAAAATCACCAAACTGTACATGCCCACTGTATAGAATATATCCAACATGGAACATTTCAGTTTAGGATTATTTGGGCTTTTAAAATATTTACTAGCATTTAAATGCCCGAATTCAAATAACATATGATTTAATTCAGAAATCCAGAATGGCCTAGAAATATGTGCATGACTTTTGGCAGAGGTTTTCACCTTTGACAAAATCATGAACTTTTCTAAAGGGCATTAGGGATCATTGGAAATATTTTTATTGAACCTAGTTGAATTCATTTGGTGTTAGGGTTTGGATCAATCCCCATTTCAAGTTTCATAAAATTTAAACATGATGCATGGATGCAATGCCACTAGTTACAAGCAAACTCTAGGGCTGTGACAACTCACCCCCACTAAACAAGAATCTCGTCACGAGATTCAAGACGTGAGGTAAGAAGACAGAGGGGGCACAAGACCAACACAATTTTCATGATCCAAGTTGCACCTCATAAGGTTGTTGATTCGTTGCATACGTTGATCTTGACATCCTCGCTTTTGAGATCTTCATCCACGTGATGACGACGGAAAGAAACTCTACTAGGATTGATCTTCTCAAAGATCGAACTACACAATCTCAACTTGCAAAATGAGATGTTGAAACATCTCAAGTTGATACACAAAACACATCGAGAGGGATGGAAGAACAAACGACGGGGTTTGATTTGGTAGGCAACAATTCCACGCTTAGAAAGATGGTGGATGGTGTCAAGGTGGTGAGGAAATAATTGCCATGATTCCATAACAGGGCACCTCAGGGAAGGTGACTCGTAGAAATATCCCCTTAAGTGGCAAAAAGAATTACCTTTGATATAGAGATCATTGAAACTCTTTATACCAACCTAAGGCAATTCTCGAGCGATCGTTTAGAGGGGTTCGGTAGAATGGCATACCCGGATTAGAATGGATGATGTGGATTACCTTGTTGAAAACAACACAAGGGATGATTTTAGTAACTGGGGAGAAGCTCAACAGTAGAGAGTGAGTCCACTGTTTGAAAAGTTATAGCATAACCGAGGAAACTGAGAGCAATCCCAGTTAGTGCCGATGATAACACCTAGCGCTTGTGTGTGCTCTCAAGAACTAGAGCATTTCCATATTCATCAAGGTTTTACCAATTTCTGTAGCGAGGATCCTGGCAACACATCATACTGCCATGATGAATACCGGTGGAAGATGCAGACGCAAAGGAAGATAACACCTTCTCGGATTTCACCTTAGCAATGCCAAGATTGCAAGATCTGGATAATCGACCGAGAGACATTTAGCACTCCGCTTCTAATGTTCTCCTTGATGTGCTAGTATATCCCATTCATAGATATGGTTTGATATCTAGAACATCAAGTAAAAGGTCGGACTTCGGGAACACAAAAATCCATAAGGGGCAACTAGGGAGTAAATCCTACAAAATCCCTATGGGGAGGTGGCCAACTTCCTCAATCAAGATACTACAATAATGGGTCTTCCGGCTGGACGTGTTGGCCACGACATCCTCTTTACCGGTTACAGAGAGGCCAATATTATAGTTCTTGGGAAATAATCCAACCATCATATCTGCCTGAGATTCAGATCTGGTTGGGGTCAGGACAATCCAGACTCATCGAGTCTAGGAAGAGAAATGAAAGTTTGCAACACAAATCGATGAGATGACGTTGCGAGATTCTCGGGGAATGAACTACGATAGCAAGCTCCAAAACATGAGCTGGTTCTGCTACAACATGTGAACACGCTGTCCCGGACAAGCATGACCACATAGTAGTCTTATGATAAAACACTACCGATTTCGGGTTAGGATCCATCATCTAGGGTAACGAAGTCTCGTGCATGACCTAGGATTAGCACGACAACTCCCTTTACTTGAAAAAAATCAATCAGTGGTTTGGTGTGCTAGGGCATACAATGGAGTGGAGGTAATTAATCTACCAAACCATAGAATACATTCACACATGCATAACTGACTTGTGATGATTCCAGAGGAAACAAAACTAACTCTCTCAAATTCACGGCGGCAACTTGCATTGAATGCACATGAATGAGGGGGAGTCACTTCTTTCATCCAAACATATACTTCATGAACGGGGCATGAAGAAAAGGCTTACACAAGTTTCCAACACCAGCTGGATGTTCAACACGAATCATGGAGGAGACAAAATGCCGCTGATGGGCTCAACAGCAACTCATCGGAATTTCCATATCATTGGACTTCCACCATCATGTGAACACGGGGATAGCATTGGTCAGACCAAAAAAATATAATGATGTATGCTCGAGGGATCAACCACGAGTAAGACAACATTATGAACATCGTTGGTTCTGATTTGATTTGACGATAGCCCATACTCAAATCAAAGATGGGATAAGACAATAGGTCCAACAACTGATCACAAGGACCAATTGATGAAGGTATCATGTTTCTTCAACGCACACACACACACAGAGAAAGATATCCCTTAACATGAACTAAGTCAGACAAGTTTTTATTTTCCAACTCTCCAAGTTGTTGTTTAGCTTGACCAACTAGCTCAGGGGTATCCCACACAGATTCTTGGAGAAGGGGTGGTTTACAAGAAGCCAACTTGATCACGAGCTCAACATAACAGTCAGGGAACAACCTGGTAATACTTCCGAGAAGATATCCGGAAAATCACGAACCACCGATATGTTACTAAGCTCGAGAACAATCTTGCTTTTCAGAGCAAGACAATATGATCAAATAAGGAAGGGACTGAATAATCCTAACTCATTGATCGAGGAGTGCACCAGAAATAAGGACTAGGTAGCACGATCAATCTTAGGATGATGATTCAATAACCAACACGCTAAGAATGAGAATATTGTCCATTTACTACCAAGCAACGAGGTTGCTAGGAGTATTGATTTCACACATCATAGTTCACTTATTGGCATTCCGATTTCAACAACACGAGGACCGAGGAATGAATGATGATGGTGAGAAGTATCACTACATCAAGAATTCATGAGAGTTGGTGCAGTTCTCGTGACAATTCTGACATAAAGGGGGTAATACTCCGAGGTAGGACAGAACAAAGCTGGATTGGCATTTTGATCTGCGGGATACAACTACTTTGACCCAATCCTAGAAATGGATGAGGTACTGGAGTTTGTTTCTCCTAGTCATTCCGGGATAGAATGGCTTGACGGACCACAAGAATAATAAGCATCGATAACACGAATGCATAATTACTCTTGACTATCAATTGATAGACAAAGGTCACAAAACAACTAAGGGACAACTCAAAAGAACATATGATTTTTTTCTGAGTTGTGGATGCATGGATTAGTATGTTGAGCGAAGCTCAACATTTCTTCCGGATAACCCATGCAGAAGGCAGAACTAGCAGATTCACAATATAGAATGGAAAACTCACCAAGAGCACTCTAGTTGTGATCTTTTGGTTCAAAAGAACTTATGCCAAGAATGGTTCATAGTATTTGGAAGAACGATATACCATGGACCTTGAGGACTATCGCAAAGGTTACTAATATCCTAAAGGAACTAGCAAACACTATCAACACGAAGTAAGTAGGGTGAATCTCGGGTTCAAAACCCAAGGGATAGAATACCTACTATTAAGTGGCATCACGGAATGCTTTCGAGAATAAAGGCCAGAATCATCACACTGGGACACAAATCATGGCTAGATTACTAGATGATCCCCTAAGACACCTAGGGTCATAATAAGAATTCCATCAAATATGTCGAGGCAATAGATTACCTCAACTCAGCAATTAGTGTGATTAACCTGGCCCAAAGGAACATCAAAACCAGAGGGAAAGGATTTGCAAGTGCATCAGATTGTTTAGAAACCTGGGATGACTCGGACAACATAACGGCTGTAAATGCTCAAAAAGATTTGAGACATTCACAAGGATTTGCATAGTCACTCAACAACATCATATCAAGGTTCTGGCTCAATTGATAACATACCAAAGTACTAGAAACTGAACTGAAGCTTAAATCCAGCAATCTTATAGGTCTACGGATTAGTAACACGTGATCCTGATAGAAAGAAGAGATAGCCTATTTCCTTAACCCCACAGGAAAGATAAGATGACTCGGATCAGAGGAGATGAGGTATAAGGAGTAAAAGATCCTTACGTTCCATCCCATAATCAATTCCCTTACATATAAATAAAGCATTTCTAGACTCAACTTCGACCAGTTTGGCTTGGTAATCCTACAGGCAGTCAGGCTCTAATACCAAAGCTGTCAGGACCCCGACTCAATGCCACATCGATCTAGCATGTAACACCTCATATCACTTTGCGGCCTCACGCACGGTATTCCCACGGGTGTCGTCTTACCTTTGCCCGGGACCGTTTGCGCCTTTTGGCACACGTATTTGATAGTGTCGCTAGCATCCATATGATAAGGAGCCCGGGCTGACATGGCTAGTCGTAAACCCAAAGTGGCACAGACTTACAGGGACAGGCATCCATGACGCAGCATCGAACGTGTCGGTCATCAGCGAGTGAATCTGGGCTGTAGCACTGGGCTAGCAGGACTTCGGTAAACTGGGCTGTAGCGGGCTAACAGGACTCCGGTATTCATCGCGTGACATTTCCCCGAAGGGACAGACACAGGAACGAAGAAGGACACATGCCGGCCAGCCTAAGTGTTCCGGAGCAGTAGCAAGCTACCAAGGCTCAGTGGAAGCACTAGGAGACATTTCCCGGTAAGAGAGGCTACCAAGGATAAACAACTAGATAGTCAGATCCCACAGATACCAAGCATTTCTATAACATACACACAATATGCTCGATATGTGCAAATACAACATGGCATCACAACATGACTCTACAACTCAAGTATTTATTCAATAGGCTCCGAGGAGTGAGATATTACATACATGGGTCTCTCGACCTAGCATTCAGAGCATACAAGTCAAAGCACAAGCGAAAGCTAACATGTCTGAGTACAGACAACTACAAATGAAAAAGGCTGAAAAGCCTGACTAACTACTAGATCCTGCCGAGGGCACAAGATCGTAGCTGAGGTAACAAGCTAAACGTCGAAGTCCGCACGGAGCTACTAGTGAGACTGAAGTCTCTCTGCAAAAACATAAAATAGGCAAACGTGAGTACAAATGTACCCAACAAGACTTACATCAGAACTAACTACATATGCATCATTATCACAAAGGGGATGGTGGGGTTTAACTGCAGCAAGCCAGCTTTGACTCGGTGGCTATCCTGAACTACGACTGCAAGTAACTCTTTTGAGGTGGCGCACACGAGTCCACATATTCACCATATCAATACACCACAATGGATCCACTCTCGTCTCCCTACGAGAACGCCATCCATAGCACTCACACTTATCTTGCGCATTTTAGAGTATCCACTTTCACTTGTCTATGAACTGTTATAGGCAACCCAGAAGTCCTTTACTGCGGACACGGCTATTCGAATAGATGATGTTAACCCCGCAGGGGTGTACTTCTTCATACATGTTTCCACCACTTAGCGTCTGCACACGACATGTGCTCGGCAGACTTTAAGCGAAAGTCGACGTGGGTGTAGATCACGACCTACCTAAACACTCAAGTCTCTAGTCCAGGTTTATCGCCTATTCAGGTTCCATCCACAGGGAGTCCGGCCGAGGTTTCCACATACGGCCCCGAACGATGTGTACAGGGTTCCGAGACACCAAACGGGCGCTCGGTATACCCGGCCACGTGCCTACCGCATCACAGCCCACCCCTCCGATCAGTGCTGCGCACGGCCTCCAGCATACTACAAACACCAGAAACTACTTGCAACTCCTGGACAGAGGACAAGGGTGATTAAGAAGTTGAGCGGGGTCATATTTCAGGGCCCAATGCATGGTAGTAGTTGTTTCATGGATCACAAACACAGAACTCAGTTCCTGAGGACGGCTTCAATGAGACAACCCACCATGTACTCCTACATGGCCTCTCACCGCTACCTTTACCAAATCGTGTTCACACACTTAGCTCACGCACAGTAGGACATGTTCACACATCTCTAATTCATCCCCGATGAATCAGACCTGACTCAACTCTAAGCGGTAGCAGGCATGACAAACAAGCATGAATGAGTAGGCACAACAGGGCTCAAACAACTCCTACTCATGCTAGTGGGTTTCATCTATTTATTGTGGCAATGACAGGTCATGAAGAGGATAAAGGGGTTCAGCTACCGCAGCAAGTAACAGATGAATCGTTGTTGTCCTAATGCAGTAAAAGAGAGCAGGAGCGAGAGAGTAGGATTGTATCGGAATGAACAAGGGGTTTTTGCTTGCCTGACACTTTTGAAGATAGTATAGTTCTTCATCGGTGTCATCGAACTCATCGTCGGAACCACGTCTATCGAGAGGGGACAAATACCAGCAACAGAGAAGAAATGCAATCAATGAAATGCACAATATGATGCATGTTATGACATGGCAATAAGAATGTGTTTTGGCTAATGCAAGCTAGAACAGATTGAGATGAGTCCATTTGAACCAAAGATTCAAATGCAAACCCATTTTAAGGGGTTATATTAGTGCATTATCTTCTTTCATCTAAACAGCAAGGTTAAAGTGTTCTAACATGCATGAAACCAGTACATATGGATAGATTGGATTATTCTCATCATTTTTCATATATAATTTATTTGATTTGGAGCTACGGTTGATTTTATATAATTTTTAGAAGTTTAGGCAATTTTCTGGATTTTCCTGAATAAACTTAAATCCAGAAAATGCTTTACTGCGTCAGCATTGCATCACTGTGATGTCAGCAGGTCAACAGGGGCTGGCCCGGGTCAAACCCGACGTGTGGGGTCCACACGTCAGTGTAATAGGGCAGGAATAGAGGCTAACCAGTGGGTCCAGGTCAACGGTGACGTGTTAGGGTCAAACTTACAAGCGGGCCCATTGTGGTTAGTGCTAATCTAACAGAGAAATAAAACTGATTAGTTTAGGCACTGGGGCCCACATGGCAGTGGCTCTAGAGGTGGTTTAGCTGGGTCATTAGTGGCTAATGCTGAGCCATGTCATCAGTCGCCAGAGTTTCGCCGGCGACGACCATTTCGCACGGCGGAGATCGTCGGGATCTCGCTACAGCCCAGAGTTTGAGGCGGGGTTTGCTCCTACGGCTTCTTGGTGTTCTCGCGCATCTAGTGGTGGTACCGGCAGCAGCTGGGATGGCCGGGGTTGACAGCGGCGAGCACTTCCGCGGCGGCCGGAGTTCGAGCACCTGCTGGTTTGGCGTTGTGGTGCTCGGGAGGGGGAGTTGGTGGGTTCTACGTGCTCCTGGTGAGGTGTGGAGCACGTTGCCGTGCTCGGGAGTGAGCTGCGGTGGCTCTGGTCTCGTCTACATTATCGCCGGTGGCGAGGAGCTCACGGTTCCGGTGAAAAGGGCGGCCAGAGTGCGGGAATGAGCGCGGGGAGGAGGGGGAAAGGTGTCGGAGCTCACAGCAATGTCGAGGAAGGACTCAGCGGGCTCAGGGAGGCGGAGACGGCGGCGAATCGGTCGATGACGGCCGTCGGTGCAGAGGACAAAGATGGCGTCGATGACGGCGCTCCAGGGCGTCCAGCGTCATGTGGCTCAGCGGAGAGGACGGGGCATCACGGCGGAGCTCGGGGGCGTGTCGGGGGGGCTCGGAGATGGCTGTGGCTGTGGGGGAGCTCGTCGGAGCGACGGCTGCGTTCGGTCGCGCTCGGGGAAGGGACTAGAGGGTGAAGGAGAGAGCAGAGAGTGAGGCAGAGGAGCGAGGGGCCACGGGGCGTCTCCGTGGCGTCGCTAGAGAGCTCGGGGAGGAAGCAGGAGGTGGCAGGGCGAGCGCGCGCGCGGGCGACACGCCTCTGCCTACTGGCAGAGGTTGAGGACGACCGCTTCGGCCAGTGGGCTGGGCCAGCTGGAGGGGCTGGCCAGGTGGGCTGCCAGGTAAGTCAGGTGGGTCTCTCTCTCTTCGTTTATTTGTTTCTGTTTTCTATTTTTTTCTGTAATCTTTGTGGCTTTTCTAAAAATACCTAGACCCTTTCAAAAATCACCAAACTGTACATGCCCACTGTATACAATATATCCAACATGGAACATTTCAGTTTAGGATTATTTGGGCTTTTAAAATATTTACTAGCATTTAAATGCCCAAATTCAAATAACATATGATTTAATTCAGAAATCCAGAATGGCCTAGAAATATGTGCATGACTTTTGGCAGAGATTTTCACCTTTGACAAAATCATGAACTTTTCTAAAGGGCATTTGGGATCATTGAAAATATTTTTATTGAACCTAGTTCAATTCATTTGGTGCTAGGGTTTGGATCAATCCCCATTTCAAGTTTCATGAAATTTAAACATGATGCATGGATGCAATGCCACTAGTTACAAGCAAACTCTAGGGCTGTGACACATTGCTAGTAGAAGTAAAACGACAGTCAAAGAACAGATGTTGAATTCTCTAGGACCGGTTCTTTTGACCCAATTCTGGAGAATTACTATCGAGAGAATCACAATTGCAAAAGAACTCGTTGTTGCCCCAGGAATGATCTCAGAATCACCACAATCAGCAGTGCAATCGAAAAGTACCATCCCACCATGATTTTGGTAATTCTATGACATCCCGCAAAACAAAATGGTTGGACTTATCAGACTACCCTTGTTTAAGCGGCATTTTACAGCCAAAATGTCGCTGGCCATCCTCCACAACTCGTAGACCCAATTCTGTGGTCAGTTTCCCAGAATCATATTCTGGAGAATTATGTGGCGAAAAGAAGTAGCCCCTAGTGATGTTCACAAAAGGACCCGTACTTTTACTACTCCTCTAGTCCATTTTAGTCATCCTCGTCATAAGAACCAAACAAAAACTTTAATCTTGATGGCACTTCTGATTTTCAATGCCATTTTTTGTACAAGTGGAGTGATCTTATCCATCATCGCATCATGCATAGACTTGGCAAAGACCTGTCATTCTGATGTAGTAACTACCATATGTTTCTCTCGTGAGATTTCAATATGTAGGAAGCTAGATTCAATTGGTGAATAGCCAAGATTTATTTATTCCACATGATGTGATCTTAAGAAGGCTTGGTGATCCACTTGGACAACATGGTGGTTGTCAAGGTTATGAAAGGAGGGAACTATATTGAAGCTACTATTGCTATTTTTTATGATTGTTATCATCTGTTGTGTGATTTTCCTCGAGCTTTGTATGAGCATTGTCCTAGGGAGGCAAATAATGTAGCCCATGAGCTATCTAGATTAGCAAAATTTACTAGTTCTAGTGTTTGGATGGAAGAGCCGCCTGATGGCATTATTTATTACAGAAAGAATAATACTGCACCTACGTTAATGGTCACCTACATAACCTTCCAACTAACTCTTTTGCCCCCCTTGATTTCCACCGTGGTGGGGCCCATCCTCTCCCCTATCCCCAATCACAGTACTCCACACCCTTTCATAGGTGTAGCATTGCTCTTATTATCGTATACAGAACTAAACTGCGTAGCTTTTCATTTTCCACGCTTTTTGGGGTGCCATCATTTTGTTCTAATGCTTACCAAGCGATCTTTTGTGCTTCCTATCTGGGAACTTCTGGCTGTACTTGCATTGTTGCATTTGCGAGGACAGAGCATTGAAATGACCTCTTTAACATAAGTGTGCAAACTAACTTGGTACATTATTGTAAGTGCATCTAGTGCCACCCCTAGTTGGTTTTGGAGTATTGACGACAAACCTGGTTGAGGTACTAATGTGTTTGTGAGAATTGTAGGATAACACAGGTAGTAGTCCCTCATTGATTCGGTTTACCTACCTGAGATGACCCCTAAAAATGTGTGAAGACATTGAAGACAATGGTGGTCTGTCAAGATATTCACATTGACGACTATGACACGAGAAGACATTGAGTGAAGACTATGGAGCGCGAAGACTTAGTTGTTTCGTTGTTTCCTTTTCTTCTTTGTTGAGTCATAGGAACCACCACACTGATAAGTGGGGTCCAAGTGAACAAAGTCAGAGTGACTGAAGTGATGCTCAACCAAATCATATATCTTCGAGCGAAGACAATGAGAGCAAATCTTATCCAAAGTCGGATGAGTCAGCTTGACTTGTAGCCCAAGTCAAGCTGCCGTGTGTGCTTGAAATCTGATAGTTGCAACACGTGTCAGTTCCTTAGTGACCCAGGGTCATTTCGGACAAATCAGGTCGGGTTGCCCGGTGGCTATAAATAGCCCACCCCCTACACCATAAATTGGTGGCTGCTCATAGTTAGTATACGGCTTTTGTCATTTGAGAGCAACCCACCGCCGAAGCTTTTGAGAGAGAATACTTGCGACGACAAAGCCCAAATCACCCAGAGCCCAAAGAGTGTTTGGCATCACTGAAGTCTTTCTGTCCGCGTGATCTGAAGACTTGTTACACTTGAGGACTGTGAATCCTCCAGTCGGTTAGGCGTCGCGTTCTGAGCATCCAAGAGCCATTGTGGATTGCCGGTGAACAAAGTCTGTGAAAGTTCGGAAGTCTACCTTGAAGACTTACCAGAGTGATTGGGCGGGGACTAAGTGTCCTTAGCTCAAGGGGAATAAGGTGAAGACGCGGTCTTCTGAGTTGAATCTCAGCCTCCCTAACCAGACATACAGTTGTCACAGTAACTGGAACTGGTCGAACAAATCCCTGTCCTTCTGAAGCCACTGGTTCTATCTCTTACTTCTCTTTACTTACAGTTTGTCTTCATGAAGTCATTGCCTGCTTGCATTATCTGTTTGACTTCATTATGTGACTACCTGTTCTGATTGGCTTCATACTATCTTCCATCCTGATCTTTACTACCTAGCTGCTATTAGTCTTCGTGCTTTCACTTCATTGAATACTTGACTATGGCTTGTCTAGTGTAGTCTACCTTCCGTTGCAATCGAATAGTGTTGTTTATATTGTTTGTCTTCGAAACTCCCACATTTTGAAGACTTT
>NC_041389.1:457749039-457830254 GCF_002162155.2 Triticum dicoccoides
TGGTATCAGAGCAAGGTACTCCCTTGTTCTATGTGATTCAGTTTAACCACCTGGAGTTTAGCTATGTCGACTTCAGGGATAATCAAAGTCTCCGCTGCATGCCCCATCTTCGATGGCACTGAATATCCCTACTGGAAGAATAGGATGCGCATGCATCTTGAAGACATTGATGTCGATCTATGGTATGTCGTCAAGGACAGTGTTCCCAAGACTGGTGAAGGTGTCATCCCTGCTGATGTCAAGAAGTTCATTCAACTGGACTCTACTGCCAAGAACATCATCTGTGGTCACCTTACCAAAGGATATTATGGCCGTGTGAGGGCTCTGGAAACATCGAAGCTAGTCTGGAACTGGCTCTCCAAGGTCAATGAATGCGTGTCAACTCAGCAAGATCAACGTATCAGTACTCTCCGCAACCTCTTCAACCGCTTCAAGAGACACGACAACGAGAATGTCCAGCTCACATTTGATCGCCTCACTGATATCACAAATGAGCTCCTAGCACTCGGCACCACTGAGATCACGAAGCATGAGATAGTGAAGACACTACTGAGATCTATTGACAGCTCATTTGACACCTTAGCCCTGATGATACAAGAACGCCCTGATTTTAAGACTCTCAATCCGTCTGACATACTTGAGAGGCTCAACACACATGAGTACCAGCTATCTGAGAAACGAGATATCTATGGCCCCAACTATGGCCGAACTTGAGCTTTGAAGGCAAAGGCTGCTGCTTCCTCATCTGAAGAAGAATCTGATTGCAGCTCTGGTGATCCTGAAGACATTGGAAAGGAGCTTGCTATGCTTGTGAATAAGTTCCAGAAATTCACCAAGAAGAAAGGCTTCAGAAAGTCTTCACGATCCAGCTCAAGGAATGATGAAGCTTCTGCCTATGATCACAAGAAGAGAACATGTCACAAGTGCAAGAAACCTAGTCACTTCATCTCTGAGTGTCCACAGTGGGACAATGAGAAGAAGAAGAAGAAGAGCAAATAATATGATTCTAATGACTAGAAGAAGAAGAAATCCTCAAAGTATTATTCCAAGTCTTATTCCAAGTCTTCGTCACACAAGAAGAGCTCATCTGGCAAAGCCCGTGCTTTTGTTGGCAAGGAAATGGATTCAGAGGAGGAGTCAGCTTCTGAGGAGGCAGAGGTAGAATCTGAGGAGGAGACGGACTCTGGTGTTGCGAGTCTGGCTCTGGCTACAGCCTACATCGCCAAGTCCATCTTCAACAGCGAAGACAATGGCTCTGTCACCAATGTTGATGCTAATGACAAGGATGACTCGCCTCCCACCTACTGCTTCATGGCACGTGGTGACAAGGTAAAATCACGTGATGCTTACTTTCAAACATCAAGTGAAGATGACTCTAATGGTGAATCCAAACCTAGTTACAAAACACTTGCTAAAATTGCAACTAAACAACAGAAAGCTATGGAACATACTCAAAAACTGTTAGACAAAAGCGATGACCTGTTGGACGCGGAAATGACCAAGTCTCAGTCCTTAATTGAAGACATAAAAAATCTTCATATTAAGTACCAGGAACTTGAATGTCGACATGAATCGCTCACAACTTCTCATGAAAAGCTTTCCTATGATTATCTTTAAAGGAAGCAGGAACTTTAGAAATTGAGATCGGATCATGAAGATCTTCAAAAGGAGAATGAGTCACTTCACGCCCAACAGATCAGTCCTGCTCAGGAAGGATTTGAACCACCATGCCTAAAATGCATTGAGCATGATAACGCTACTTCTGTTGCTGAATGTTCTGTTGCTGCTACTGTTGCAATATCTTCAACTGCTGATGTGATAACTAACCCCTCTGATGAGGATACCACTACTATTGCTGATGAGAATGCCAGGTTGAAGACACTGCTTGAGACCGGGATGTACAAAAGTCTCAAAGGGCACCAGACATTATGTGATGTCCTCAAAAAGCAGATTCTGAACCGAAACCCTAGGAAAGAGGGTGTTGGGTTCGAGAGGAAAATGAATGTTGATGGGTTGTACTGGAAGCCTGAGCAGTACCCCAAAACCACATGGGTTGCTGCAAAGTAACCTTCAGTTGATCCATCCACCTTATCTGGTTTCACTTGTGCTAACCCCATTATCATTGATGAATCCTTTGATGCAAACTATAAACTGTTTAAGAATCAGAATGGTGAAGTGTTTGCCAGGTATATTGGTACTTACTGCAGGAATGGGCCACCTATGAAGAAGATATGGGTTCCCAAAAGTTGTCTTGAGAATCTTCCAGTGAATGTCATCATGACACCACTTGTGAAGAAGACAAATCCCATACCAAAGGCTTCATATGGTCCAAAAGCTTCATATAGACCGAGGACTCATCTGAGTCACCCTAACATTAATGTTTTGCAGGGAAATCATACTCAGACCCATATGAGCGTGTTTCCTCAAACCGCTATGTTCATAAAACAAAGAATTTTTCTTCTTATTCCTATGAGTATTATTCACCTCCTGCAAGGCTATTTACGAGGGCCCCAAAGCCGAAGTTCTCAGATGCTGCACTTAGACTCATTGCTTCTAAGCCACCCCTGAAAATGTGGGTGGTTAAGAAAACTTAACTCTCTTTTGCAGGGAAAGGTCTCCAGCCGGAAATCAAAGGCGTCCAAAACTAATGCTGGGGACCTTAAACATCTTGTGGGGTGTAAGATAAAATGCCCAAATGGTCTTACTATGTACTTCATTCCAGGATTCCTTGATACTCACCCTATCTATCCTAACCAAGATCTGAATTTTCATGTTCCACTTGTTCGTCAAATGTTTATGCTTCACAACTCGCTTGGTGAAGCCTATCCCCCAAACTGCACTGTAGGTTATGACACCTCGTACTCCAGAATGGATTATGGACAGTGGATGCACTAACCACATGACGGGCGATCGAAGTCTTCTGATGGATTCAACGCTACGTCCATCAGATAAAAGTCACATCACATTTGCTGACACTGGTAAAAGCAAGGTACTGGGTCTAGGCAGAGTTGCAATATCAAGGGATCAGCACATGGATAAAGTGATGCTTGTTGAATCCCTTCGTTTCAACTTAATGTGTGTCTCAATGCTTTGTGACTTAAACATGATTGTGCTATTTGGAAAATATCGATGCCTTGTACTAATGGAATCTGACAAGTCTCTAGTCTTTGAAGGGTATCGGAAAGACGATCTATATATGGTATATTTCTCAGCAGGACCACAGATGGTCGTATGTCTTCTAGCAAAGGCTTCAGAATGCTGGCTCTGGCATCGAAGGCTAGGACATGCTGGCATGAAGAACTTGCACACTCTCGTGAAGAAGAAGCATGTCGTGGGCATCGAAGGCGTCAAGTTCAAGAAGGACCATCTGTGTAGCGCCTGCGAAGCTGGAAAGATGACTAGGGCCAAGCATCCCTCGAAGACAATCATGACTACATCTCAACCCTTCGAGTTGCTCCACATGGACTTATTCGGCCCTACTCACTACTCTACTCTCACTGCTACTGCTTGCCTCTATGGCTTCGTCATTGTTGATGATTACTCTAGATATACTTGGGTGCATATAATCCTCTACGAGACTGAAGTGCAGGATGTCTTCAGACGCTTTGCCAATCGTGCCATGATGAACTATGGCGTCAAGATCAAGCACATCAGAAGCGACAACGGCACTGAGTTCAAGAACACTAGCCTCGACCTCTATCTGGATACACTTGGTATCACTCATGAGTTCTCTGCTCCTTATACACCTCAGCAGAATGGCATCGCCGAGCACAAGAACAGAACTCTCATTGAGATGGCCCGAATGATGCTTGATGAGTACAAGACTCCACGGAAGTTTTGGCCTAAAGCTATTGACACTGCTTGCCACATCATCAACCGTGTTTATCTTCACAAGCTTCTGAAGAAAACATCCTATGAGCTCCTAACTGGTAAGAAGCCAAATGTAAGCTACTTCATAGTATTTGGTGCTAGGTGATGGATCAAGGATCCACATCACACTTCAAAATTTGCATTGAAAGCACATGAAGGTTTTATGCTTGGTTATGGAAAGGATTCGCACTCCTACAGAATCTTCAACCTCTTTCACTACAAAGTGGTTGAAACTGTGGATGTGCGGTTCGATGAGACTAACGGCTCGCAAAGAGAGCACCTGCCAAATGTGCTAGATGAAGTACCTCCAAGTGAATCTATCAAGCAGATGGGAATTGGAGATATCATACTCTCTGAGAATTAATCTGAAGAGGAACTTGTCATTTCTGCACCTAATCAACCTGAAGACAATGCTCAGCCTGAAGACAATCCCCCAAATAATGACATTGATCAGCAAGAGCAAAATCTTCGTCCTGCCCATCCTCGTGTTGCAAAGGAAGATCAGATTGAGAAGATAATTGACAGCTTGAATGCACCTGGTCCACTCACTCGTTCAAAAGCAACTCAAAGAGCAACACAGCTAACCAACTTTTGTGGGCATTTGGCATTTGTCTCAATCTCTGAACCCAAGAAAGTTGATGAAGCCTTCATGGATTCAAGCTATGCAAGAAGAGCTTCAACAGTTCGAGCTGAATAATGTGTGGGAATTGGTCAAGCGTCCTGATCCTCGGAAGCACAATATCATTGGCACCAAATGGATATATCGCAACAAGCAAGATGAGCATGGTCAAGTGGTCAGAAACAAGGCTCGTCTCGTTGCACAAGGTTACACTCAAGTGGAAGGAATTGACTTCGATGAAACATTTGCTCCGGTGGCAAGACTTGAAGCCATTCGCATACTGCTAGCCTATGCAAATCATCACAACATCCTTCTGTATCAAATGGATGTGAAGAGTGCCTTTCTCAATGGAAAGATAGAAGAAGAAGAAGTATATGTCGCACAACCTCCTGGCTTTGAAGATCTAAAACATCCTGATATGGTATACAAGCTCAACAAGGCACTGTATGGCCTCAAACAAGCTCCTCGAGCTTGGTATGATACGCTCAAAGACTTCCTGAAGAGCAAAGGCTTCAAACCTGTTTCACTAGATCCTACGCTCTTCACGAAGACATATGATGGTGAACTGTTTGTGTGCCAAATTTATGTGGATGACATTATCTTCGGCTGCACCAACAAGAAATACAGTGATGAGTTTGGTCACATGATGCAAGAGCAATATCAAATGTCCATGATGGGCGAGTTGAAGTTCTTTCTGGGTCTCCAAATCCGTCAGCAACGCAACGACATCTTCATGTCTCAAGAAAAATACCTTAAAGACTACCTGAAGAAGTTTGGAATGCAAGACTGCAAAGGATACACGACGCCAATGCCAACCAAAAGTCATCTGGGTCCCGACGACAATGGTAAAGAGTTCGATCAAAAGGTATACCGCTCCATGATTGGTTCTTTGCTTTACTTATATGCATCTAGGCCAGATATAATGCTTAGTGTTTGCATGTGTGCCCGGTTCCAAGCGGCACCAAAGGAATCGCATCACTTAGCTGTGAAGCGAATTCTTCGATATTTGGCTTACACCCCAAAACTAGGATTATGGTATCCAAAGGGCTCAGAGTTTGATCTAGTTGGATTCTCAGATGCCGATTATGCTGGTGACAAGGTTGATCGCAAGTCCACATCAGGCACATGTCACTTTCTGGGACGATTTCTTGTCTGTTGGTCTTCAAAGAAGCAGAACTGTGTATCTCTCTCCACTGCTGAATCTGAATACATTACTGCTGGACCTTGCTGCTCAGCTTCTCTGGATGAAGCAAACTCTCAAGGATTATGGTATCCATCTGAAGAATGTATCTCTGTACTGCCACAATGAGAGTGCCATCAAGATTGCCAACAACCCAGTTCAGCACTCGAAGACAAAGCACATTGAAATTCGTCATCACTTTCTCAGAGATCATGTTATGAAGGAAGATATTGATATCATTCACGTCAAGACAGAAGAGTAGTTGGCTGATATCTTCACAAAGCCCTTGGATGAGAAAAGGTTTTGCAAGTTGCGGTGTGAGCTAAATATCTTGGAATCCTCAAATGTCCTGTGATTAGGCACACATCCTAACACTTATGCATTTTGATGACTTAGATGTGCAACACACGAAGTAATGTATATCTTCAATCAATGAAGACATACACTCTAGTTGTGAATACATTAATGCGGAATTTGACTTCGGAGCGCCACGATAATTGTGCGTCGTGTCTGGGTCTAATACTTCCTATACGGTGGGTAACGCCACCACCAAACTTTTGTTTGAAGTGTTTCTCTTAGCGTTATGTTTGCATAGTCTTCATATTGGATTCATATTCATCCTTGGCTTATATTCAAGTTTATCTTCAACTGGTTGATTTGGCCTTATACTAGCTATATATATTTATTTGTGTTCTGTCCTCTACAGCATTCACTTATAGCTATGGCTTTGTGTCGAATCTTTTGAACTAAGTGAATGTGATCGGACCCTAACCTATTTATGCTTCTACCTCAAATCTATCTGTCCAAATCATATGCATTCTATTGAAAACTGTTGATTGTCTTCACTAAGACCTTGCCAGCTGAAGTCAATCTGACAAATATTTATATGTTTTTAATGCTATATCCTTTTTGCCTGAAACCCGGAGAATTCGGAACGACCACCCCGACAATCCAGGCGTGTGTGGGAACATGGAACAACTTCCAAGGTGTTGCATGCTTGCCACGTGTCCGTTAGATGTGAACCGCCAGGGGCACCAGTGTAATTGTGATGTGCCGTCTCTTTCCTTTTAAATACCCGTCACGTCTCGGTCAAAAATTCTTCTTCCTCCTTGCCACCTCTCGCAAACCCTAGCGCCTCCGCTAGCTCTTGACGACAAAGCGCTTAGTTGCCGCGACTTCTTCGACGCCGTCCTCACGCCGGCCGCGGACCTCGTCCTCTTCGTCATAGCCGTAGGTGTCTTCCGTCGCCAAGTTAGGGCACGGAAGATCGAACTGCTCGGCCTCCAACTTCGCTCTGTCTAGCAGTTCTTCGTGTGGTAATTAAATTTCACTTTTTACCGTCTTTTCGATCTGATAGATTCATCCTTCTTTACTAAAAGTGGTTTCTAGATCTCCAAGTTGAATCTATCTCTTTCTGCATCTCATACTCTTCCTAGTCTATTCACTTATGTTTCGTTACAAGTTAGATTCCTCACTTGTACTTATTCTTGGATTTGTACAACTCTGGAACCAACTCTCATCAAATAAGTGAATGTCTTCGTGTTATGAGGTCAATGTCTTCAAACTGATTTATCTTCAAAATCTTCTGAGAATGCATATGACCTCTTCCCCTTCCCTCGCACCTCTAATGCTGTCATAGGTACATGTCCATGGGAGAATCCCTTGGTTCTCATAGTCTGCATTCGTTTGCAGAATTCTTACAGAGTTACCTCAATTCACCTGAAGCCAGTTCTTGTCTGACCAGCCGTCTGAAGCCCTTGCAAGTACTGAAGCCTTTCAGATTAAGCTTCATCGCCACTGAGAAGTTAGCAAGAAAGGGAGGCAGACAGCGTCGTGGGAACACTTCCAAGGATTTGCCTCCATATTTGCATGAGCTGTACAAAACAGACCCTAAGGAAACCTATACAGGTCGCAAGAATCGAATCCAGTGGATTCGAAGATATTGGGCAGAGCAATGGTTCAAGTACCGCTTCGTCATAGAAGAGTATGCAGAGAAGAATGCCATCAAAGGACCCTGGGGAGATATTGTGTACAAAAATCTTCAACCCCAGTCCCTTCCTGAAGCCATTCAATGAGAATTCTATCTGTGCATGATTCGCGGACCGCAGCCAGAGAACGCTGACCCTTCTTCTCTGTTGTGGTGCCGTGAAGACCATCTGTTCAAGCGCAACTACCAGTTCGCCAAAGACTCATCTGCGAAGAACAAGAAGGCTCTAGGACTTAACTTCAACCCTGGTCCTTCTTCACCTCGGGAAGATGGCACCCGTGAAGCCAATGAGAACAGGATCGGCCCCTTCTACAACCTTGCATGCCTTATCACACACATTGCTGTCCAAGGTGCAAAAGTGGATCATTCTGATGATGATGCTGACACTGATGAGGCTCCAGCTCCTACTCCAAAGCCACAGAAGCAAAAGAAAGCTAAAGCTTCAAAATCATCTGTTGCTCCAAAAGCTTCTCGAGTGAAGCCATTGGCAACTGCCCCTCCTGCTCCCAGTAACACCTCTGAAGATCTCTCTCGCATCTCCAAGAAGCATGAGAAGCCACAGAAGAAAACTTTTCAGAGATCCAGTCAAGCACTGACACCAGCTGCCGTTCTGAGGAACGAAACTGAAGCCATTGATCTGTCTTCAGATGAAGAATTTGGCAATGATGCTCTTGAGCAGCTGATCAAGAGCAAGCAAGAGGCAGAGATCTTCAATGATCTGCCCCTCTTCGATGTGAACATTTTGGATAATTTCATTGATGAGTGGTTCGACAGTCAAGATCTCAGTTTTGATGATCTTCGATGTGAACATTTTGGATAATTTCACTGAAGCTCCACGGCGGGAAGAACCTCACATTGTCTTCCCTGCCAGCATGACAGGCTCGAAGCCTAAGGTCCCCACAGTGTCTTCAGAACAGAAAAAAACCAAGGTAGCTGATACGTCTCCAACGTATCTACTTTTCCAAACGCTTTTGCCCTTGTTTTGGACTCTAACTTGCATGATTTGAATTAAACTAACCCGGACTGATGCTGTTTTCAGCAGAACTGCCATGATGTTGTTTTATATGTAGAAAAGAAAAGTTCTCGGAATGTCCTGGAAATCCACGGAGGCACTTTTTGGAATTAATAAGAATTTTTGGTGAAAGAATTAATGCCAGGGGGCCCACAGCATATCCACAAGACAGGGGGCGCCCCCCCAGGGCGCGGCCTCCTATCTCGTGGGCCCCCTGGACCTCCACTGATGCCAACTCCAACTCCATATATCCACGTTCGGGGAGAAAAAATCAGAGAGAAAGTTTCATCGCGTTTTACGACACGGAGCCGCCGCCAAGCCCTAATCTCTCTCGGGAGGGCTGATCTAGAGTCCGTTCGGGGCTCCGGAGAGGGGGATTCGTCGCCGTCGTCATCATCAACCATCATCCATCACCAATTTCATGATGCTCACCGCCGTGCGTGAGTAATTCCATCGTAGGCTTGCTGGACGGTGATGGGTTGGATGAGATTTACCATGTAATCAAGTTAGTTTTGTTAAGGTTTGATCCCTAGTATCCACTATGTTTTGAGATTGATGTTGTTATGACTTTGTTATGCTTAATGCTTGTCACTAGGGCCCGAGTGCCATGATTTCAGATCTGAACCTATTATGTTTTCATGAATATATGTGTGTTCTTGATCCTATCTTGCAAGTCTATAGTCACCTATTATGTGTTATGATCCAACAACCCCGAAGTGACAATAATCGGGACACTTCTTGGTGATGACCGTACTTTGAGGAGTTCATGTATTCACTATGTGCTAATGCTTTGTTCCGATTCTCTATTAAAAGGAGGCCTTAATATCCCTTAGTTTCCACTAGGACCCCGCTTCCACGGGAGGGTAGGACAAAAGATGTCATGCAAGTTCTTTTCCATAAGCATGTATGACTATTTACGGAATACATGCCTACATTACATTGATGAATTGGAGCTAGTTCTATATCACCCTATGTTATAACTATTGCATGAGGAATCGCATCCGGCAT
Source organism: Triticum dicoccoides (assembly GCF_002162155.2). Taxonomy (NCBI): domain Eukaryota; kingdom Viridiplantae; phylum Streptophyta; class Magnoliopsida; order Poales; family Poaceae; genus Triticum; species Triticum dicoccoides. Next base: position 457,758,716 of record NC_041389.1, read on the forward strand.
AATTATCCATCACTGATCCATTGCCTACGAGCTTTTCATATATTGTTCTTCGCTTATTTACTTTTCTGTTGCTACTGTTACAACTATTACAAATACCCAAAACATTTATCTTTACTTTTGCTACTGTTACCTTTATTATCATACCACTTTTGCTACTAAATACTTTACTGCAGATACTAAGTTATCCAGGTGTGGTTGAATTGAGAACTCAACTGCTAATACTCAAGAATATTCTTTGGCTCCCCTTGTGTCGAATCAATAAATTTGGGTTGAATACTCTGCCCTCGAAAGTTGTTGCGATCCCCTATACTTGTGGGTTATCAAGACTAATTTCTGGCGCCGTTGTCGGGGAGCATAGCTCTATTCTCTAAGTCACTTGGGATTTATATCTGTTGATCACTATGAAGAACTTGAAAGACGACCTAACTACTATTTTGCCCTCAACTACGAGGGGAGGTAAGGAACTGCCATCTAGCTCTGCACTAGATTCTCCTTCCGTTATTAGTAGGCTTGCGACACCTAAACCTACTACTGCTATGAATTCTGATATGTTGCATGGTATTGATGATGCCACTTCTGCTATGCATGATGAAACTACTTCTGTGCGTGATACTACTGTGCCATTAGGTGAATTTCTAGATGAACAACTTGCTAGAGTTAAGGGGAATGAAAATATTGAAGAACCTATTACTGATGATAGTGATGATGAAGGTTCCCCCAATGATTATATATTACCTGTTGTTCCTAAGGGTTATGTTATGAATGAAGCAGCTGGTATGGAAATCCTTGCTTGCAATGATAGAAATGATCTTAGGAAATTATTAGATAAATGGAAGCAACAGTCTCTTAATGCTAGAATGAAACCCGATCCTGCTTTTGCTACTTCACCAATTTGTGCTACTGATAATGATTATGAATTCTCTGTTGATCCTGATATTATTACTTTAGTTGAATCTGATCCTTTTTATGGCCTTGAATAGTTGTGGCACATCTTATCAAGTTGAATGATATAGCCACCCTATTTACTCATGATGAGAAGTCTCGCTATTTATATATCCTTAAGATATTTCCGTTCTCATTAAAGGGTGATGCTAAGACTTGGTATAATTCTCTTGCTCCTGGTTGTGTGCGTAGTCCCTAGGATATGATTTATTACTTCTCTGCTAAATATTTCCCTGCTCATAAGAAACAAGCTGCCTTGTGGGAAATATATAATTTTGTGCAAATCAAATAAGAGAGTCTCCCACAAGCTTGGGGGAGGCTTCTCTGGTTACTTAATGCTTTGCCTGATCATCCTCTTAAGAAAAATGAAATACTTGATATCTTTTACATGGACTAACCGATGCTTCCAAGGACTACTTGGATAGTTGTGTTGGTTGTGTTTTCAGGGAAAGAACAGTCAACGAAGCTGAAATACTATTGAATAATATGTTGACTAATGAAAATAATTGGACTCTTCCTGAGCCAGTTCCTGAAGTAATTCCTGAACCAATTGAGCCAACTCCTGAGCCTATTCCTAAACCCACTCCAAAGAAGAGAGGTGTTTTATTTCTCAGTCCTGAAGATATGCAAGAGGCAAAGAAATCAATGAAAGAAAAAGGTATTAAAGCTGAAGATGTTAAGAATTTACCTCCTATTGAAGAAATACATGGTCTTAATTTACTGCCTAAAGAACCATATTGTCTTGATAACCCGACACATGTAGTAAAGGTGAATTCTCTCTATAGATATGATAAAGTTGAAATACCCTCTACTAAATTTCATAGCCCATGCTTAGATAAATTTGATGACTTTATGGCTAGACAAGAAAGTTTTAATGCTTATGTTGGTAGAGAGTTAAAGAATAATGCTTTCGAGATAGGACGCGTAGGTGATAATCTGGCTAGAGTTAAAGATGAACTTCACCGCGTTAGCAAATATGCTTCTATGGTTGCTACTCAAGCTGAGCAAGTACTCAAAGCTCAAAATGATTTGCTTGAGGAATTGAATAATAAAAATGACTTTGTTGTTAGAGTGGCTACTAGAACTGGTAGAATGACTCAGGAACCTTTGTATCCTGAGGGCCACCCTAAGAGAATCGAGCAAGATTCTCAGAGAAATAATTTAGAGGCACCTAGTTCTTCTAAAAAGAAGAAGAATAAAAATGATAGGACTTTGCATGCTTCTAGTGAACCTACTGTAGACACACCTGAGAATCCCAATGATATTTCTATTCCTAATGCTGAAACTCAATCAGGTGATGAACATGAACCTAGTGATAGTGTTAATGATAACGTTCATGTTGATGCTCAAGCTAGCAAAAACAATGATGTAGAGATTGAACCTGTTGTTGATCTTGATAACCCACCATCAAAGAATCAATATTATGATAAGAGAGATTTTGTTGCTAGGAAGCACGGTAAAGAAAGAGAACCATGGGTTCAGAAACCCATGCCCTTTCCTCCTAAACCATCCAAGTCAAAGGATGATGAGGATTTTGAGCGCTTTGCTGAAATGATCGGACCTATTTTCTTACGTATGCGCTTAACTGATATGCTTAAAGTAAATCCTTATGCTAAGTATATGAAGGATATCATCACAAATAAAAGAAAGATACCGGAAGCTGAAATTTCCACCATGCTTGCTAATTACACTTTTAAGGGAGGAATACCAAAGAAACTTGGAGATCCGGGTGTTCCAACTATACCTTGCTCCATTAAAATAAATTATGTTAGAACTGCTTTATGTGATCTTGGAGCCGGTGTTAGTGTTATGCCTCTCTCTTTATATCGTAGACTTGAATTGAATAAGTTGACACCTACTGAAATATCTTTGCAAATGGCAGATAAATCAACTGCTATACCTGTCGGTATTTGTGAGGATGTGCCTGTTGTGGTTGCAAATGTCACTATCTTAATGGACTTTATTATTCTTGATATTCCCGAGGACGATAGTATGTCTATTATCCTTGGTAGACCTTTTCTTAATACTGCAGGGACTGTTATTGATTGCCACAAAGGCAATGTCACTTTTCATGTTAATGGTAATGAGCATACGGTACACTTTTCGAGGAAACAATCTCAAGTTCATAGCATCAATTCTATTGAAAAAGTTCCAACTATCATTTTTGGAGGTTTTGAATTTCCTCTCCCTGCTGTCAAGAAAATGTATGATATTCTTATTGTTGGGGATTTTCATATCCCCGTTGAGGTAACTTAGTGTTATTCAAAATTTCTCCGGTTCCGTGTTATTCGGAATGAGTTTGTTAACAAGACTTGATCAACCTTGTTAGTGGGTTCATTTTGATGATCACGAGATGGATGAAACTAGAAGGCACAACCTTCTGTACCCTACTTTTACTTTCTGTTATTTAGAATAAATAAAGCAAAAATAGTATTATCTGTCTGTTTTCTGAATTATCCGTGCATTAAAAAAATAGTCCGAAAATAAAAGTGCTCCAAATGCCCTGCAAATTTAGTATGATTTTTTCTGGAATATTTGAGGATTTTAGGCACTGAAAACACTGCAGGAGGGCCAAGCATCAGGCCACGAGACAGGAGGGCGCGCCCCCTGTAGGGCGCGCACCCTGACTCGTGGGCCCCTGGTGGCTCCCCTCCACTTATGCCAGCACCCACACACTTCATCTTCTACCCAAAAAAATCCCCATCCGGCTCAAGCACGAGTTCTAGCTCGTTTTGCTGCGATTTTCGGTCTCTTAGCTCAAAGCTCCATTCACAAAACTGCTTTGGGAGATTGTTGCTTGGTATGTGACTCCTCTATTGGTCCAATTAGTTTTTGTTCTAGTGCTTTATTCATTGCAAAATTTTGCTGCATAGGTAACCATGTTCTTGATCTTGCATGTTAAATTTTTGAGGTCCCAAGCAATTCCAATGCATGATATAGGCTCTAGGCACTTGTAGGAGGAGTTGCTACCCATCTTGTTTAGTTTTATCAACTTTTGTTTTGAAGTTACTAAAATTTCGGAAATTTTCAAAAAAAGATATATGCTTAGAAGAATGTACCAAGGTGGTTCCTCGGCAAAGAAAGGGCCAAGGATTGCTATACGTGAACAAGATGTTAATTTGCCAAGGGACGCAAATGTACGGGCTTGTGAGTGGCCATCCGATGATTTTATGGTCGAAGCAGGCTTCAAGGAGGAATTTGACGCGTATGTGCATAATGTCGAGCTGGAGGACTTCTTACAAGATAAGTGTCCTAAATATTATCAATTGACTGATTCCTTTGTGCGGAGGTTTGAATATATTTCTGCGCGTAATTCTCCTAGTGTCATGTTTGATATTTATGATACATCTTATACCATGGATTTAGAGGATTTCACAACTGCTTGCAAACTCCCGCAGTGGGGTAATATTAATGATCCTCGCAAATCTGAACTTAGAGATTTTCTTGCTAGTATTACTGTGGGAGAGTCTAGGGACGTAGCACAAGCTACCATAAGAGCATTCATTTTCCTGCTATACATTATTTTGCTCTCTTTATTGGTAGATGCATTAACGGTAAGGACGAAGTATGTCACATGTGTGCTCCTGATCTTTGTGTCCTCAAGAGTGCTGTGTCAGGTTATAGAGGTTATAACTTGGGGTCAATAGTTGCACGTAGGTTGCAGAATAATAGTAGAAGGGGAGATTTCTTTGGAGGAATTTATGCAACCTGTGTGGCTAATTTTCTTAATATAGCTCCACAAGGGGGGATATGATTATACCTCCTATTTATTTGGATAAAGAAGCAATGTTTGATCATCATTTTCTTGAGAGGAATGAACAATTCCTCCATTATCGACTAACCTATGACAGACGCCACATCGTCCCTGTTACTCTTCCTGCTCCCTACCTTTTTGATTATCAGGCAAAAGGAAGATATGTTGTCACCAGGGAAGAAGCAACTGAATATGAGAGGGGAATGGAGGCAGCTCGCCAACACACTGCTGCTCAGGAGGCAGTCGCCTCTGCATCTCAGCACTACCCCAGTTACTCTTATGGATATCAGCCAGGCGGTCATTGGTATTAGACCAACTTAGGCCAAAAGCCTAATCTTGGGGGAGTACGTATTTCTCACCGACTTTACATTCATGTTCACACACTAGTCGTCGGTGCTCATACTCTCTCATTGTATTATCCATGCTAGTTTAAATTTCTTTTTCTAGCTCTCTTCTTGTATGTTCGATAAACCTTAAGAAAAACCAAAAAAAATAGTTAGTTTAATTTCCATGCTTGTAGTAGGAATTAAAATGAAAACCCAAAAAGATTTCTTGTTCTTCTTTTACTTATTGGGAGCTTTCCCGTGTAAATAGTTTTATTTTCTTTTTCTTTCCTTTGGGGGTCGAGAAGACTATATTGAAATTGTTTAGTGGCTCTTATATGCATGATTGTTTATTTAACTTAGAGCCCATATTATCTTGTCTTCTTTCTTGAGTTGAATGCTTGCAGATTCCAGCTTAGTCCAATGCACGTGCACTCTTATTATTATACACATCGTTCGGTCGTGCAAGTGAAAGGCAATAATGACGATATATGATGGACTTATTGGGATGAGAAAAGCTGGTATGAACTCGACCTCTCTTGTTTTTGTAAATATGATGAGTTCATCGTTCCTGAGTCAGCTATTGTGAAGTAAACATATTTGCAATGACATTTAGAGATTATAGTTGCTTGTGCCATGCTTGATTAGCTATGAGTTATAATGGTTTACCTTGCGTGCCAACATGCTATTAGAATGATTATGATGTGGTATGGTGGGATGGTATCCTCCTTTGAATGAATTGAGCGACTCGACTTGGCACATGTTCACGCATGTAGTTGAATCAAATCAACATAGCCTTCATGATATTTATGTTCATGGTGGATTATATCCTACTCATGCTTGTTGTCAGGACCCCGACTCAATGCCACATCGATCTAGCATGTAACACCTCATATCACTTTGCGGCCTCACGCACGGTATTCCCACGGGTGTCGCCTTACCTTTGCCCGGGACCGTTTGCGCCTTTTGGCACACGTATATGACAGTGTCGCTAGCATCCATATGATAAGGAGCCCGGGCTGACATGACTAGTCGTAAACCCAAAGTGGCACAGACTTATAGGGACAGGCATCCATGACCCAGCTTCGAACGTGTCGGTCATCAGCAAGTGGGTCCGGGCTGTAGCACTGGGCTATCAGGACTCCGGTAAACCGGGCTGTAGCGGGCTAACAGGACTCCGGTACTCAAAGCGTGACATTTCCCCGAAGGGACAGACACAGGAACGAAGAAGGACACATGCCGGCCAGCCTAAGTGTTCCGGAGCAGTAGCAAGCTACCATGGCTCGGTGGAAACACTAGGAGACATTTCCCGGTAAGAGAGGCTACTAAAGATAAACAACTAGATGGTCAGATCCCACACATACCAAGCATTTCAATAGCATACACACAATATGCTCGATATGTGCAGATACAACATGGCATCACAACATGACTCTACGACTCAAGTAATTTATTCAATAGGCTCCGAGGAGCGCGATATTACAAACATAGGTCTCATGACCCAACAATCAGAGCATACAAGTCAAAACACACGCGGAAGCTATCATGTCTGAGTACAGACATCTATAAATGAAAAAGGCTGAGAAGCCTGACTATCTACCAGATCCTGCCGAGGGCACAAGATCGTAGCTGAGGTATCAAGCTAAACGTCAAAGTCCAAGCGGAACTACTAGTGAGACTGAAGTCTCTCTGCAAAACATAAAATAGGCAAACGTGAGTACAAATGTACCCAGCAAGACTTACATCAGATCTATCTACACATGCATCATTATCAACAAAGGGGGTGATGGAGTTTGACTGCAGCAAGCCAGCTTTGACTCGGTGGCTATCCTAAACTACGACTGCAAGCGACTCTTTTGAGGTGGCGCACACGAGTCCACATATTCACCATATCAATACACCACTATGGATCCGCTCCCGTCTCCCTACGAGAACGCCATCCATAGCACTCACGCTTATCTTGCGTATTTTAGAGTATCCACTTTCACTTGTCTATGAACTGATATAAGCAACCCAGAAGTCCTTTTCCGCGGACACGGCTATTCGAATAGATGATGTTAACCCTGCAGGGGTGTACTTCTTCACACACGCTCTCACCACTTACCGCCGTTTACACGACATGTACTCGGCAACCTTCAAGCGGAAGCCCAACGTGGGTGTCGGCCACGGCCTGCCTAAACACTCGAGTCTCTAGTCCAGGTTTATCGCCTATTCGGGTTCCATCCATGAGGAGATCCGGCCGGAGTTTCGCTCACAGCCCCAAACGATGTGAACAGGGTTCCCGAGACACCAAACGGGCGCCCGGTACACCGTGCCACGTGCCTACCGCATCACAACCCACCCCTACGGTCAGCGCTGCGCACGGCCTCCAGCATACTACAAACACCAGAAACTACTTGCAACTCCTGGACAGAGGACAAGGGTGATCAAGAAGCCGAGAGGGTCCATTGGTTTCGGGCCCAATGCGTGGTAGTAGCTGAGTCATGGATCACAAACACAGAACTCAGTTCCTGAGGACGGCTGCAATGAGACAACCCACCATGTACTCCTACATGGCCTCTCACCGCTACCTTTACCAAATCGTATTCACACACTTAGCTCACACACAGTAGGACAGGTTCACACGCCTCTGATTCATCCCCGATGAATCAGACCTGACTCAACTCTAAGCAGTAGCAGGCATGACAAACAAACATGAATGAGTAGGCACAACAGGGCTCAAACAACTCCTACTCATGCTAGTGGGTTTCATCTATTTACTGTGGAATGACAGGTCATGCAAAGGATAAAGGGGTTCAGCTACCGCAGCAAGTAACAGATGAATCGATGTTGTCCTAATGCAGTAAAAGAGAGCAGGAGCGAGAGAGTGGGATTTTATCGGAATGAACAAGGGGGTTTTGCTTGCCTGGCACTTCTGAAGATAACATTGGGTCTTCATCAGTGTCAACGATCACATCATCGGTATCACGTCTATCGAGAGGGGACAAATACCGGCAACACAGAAAGGAACACAATCAATGCAATGCACAACATGATGCATGATCATGACATGGCAAAATGAATGTGTTTGAGCTAATGCAACTAGCAACAGATTAAATGAAGTTGGTTTGAATACAAGATTCAAATTCAAACTCCATATGTGATTATTCAAATGCCATTTACTTCATTTGCCCTAAACAGTAGTGATAAGTTGTTCTAACATGCATGAAAATGGTACAGATGGATTCCTTGAATTTTTCTGATAATTTTTCATATATAATTTATTTAATTTGGAGTTACGGTTAATTTTCTATGATTTATTGAAGTTTAAACAATTTTCTGGAATTTTCTGATTTATTTTAAATCCAGAAAATCATTTAATGCGTCAGCATGACATCACCTTGACGTCAGCAGGTCAACAGGGCGCCCCCAGGTCAAACCTGACACTGGGACCCACATGTCAGTGTGATTAGCTTAACTAAAATTAATTAAAACTAATCCTAATAGTTAGCAGGGTTGGGCCCCACCTGTCATTGACTCAGGAGAGTCAACCGGGGCCCACCCGTGGTCAAGTCAAAGTCGGCTGCCGGTGTTTAGCCGCCGGCGAGCCCGACGCGGCGGCGAGAGTGGTTTTGGCCACTCCGGCGACCAAATGGGCCGCGGAGGGCATCTAGGAGGAGCTGGGGACGAGCCGAAGCTCCTGGTGGAGTCAGTTGCGCTCGGGGCGGCCGGAATCGGTGTCGGCGGCGAGCGAGGCGGCGGCCGGAGCTCGGGTTCGAGCGGGGCGAGGCCACAGAGGACGGGAGGGATGGTTAAGGGGCTCGCCGAGCTCCTGAGGATGCTAGGAGCACGGTGCCGTGCTCGGTTTCGAGCCTTGCTGTCTGCAGTGACGGCGGCGACATCGCCGGCGGAGCCGAGCTCGCGGCTCCGGTGGGATCGGGGCTACAGGGTGCAATCGAAGGGGGAAAGAGGGAGGGGAGGCGTAGGAGCTCACAGCGGTGCCGTAGAGGAGGTCAGCGAGCTCGGGGGCGCGCCGGAGTGGCCGAATTCGACGGAGAAGATCCTCGGCGGCCGGCGATGGAAACGGTGATGGTGGCGGCGTTGCAGCACGTCCGGGAGGTCCGTAGCTCAACGAGGAGGTGGAGGGGGTTGTGGCGGAGCTCGCAAGCTCAGCGAGGGGTCGAGGCGGAGACGCTGGCTGCGGTGGTGCTCGTCGGTGGCGGCGGCTCCGCTCGGGTCCAAGAGGGAGAGAGAAACAGAGGAGGGGGAGAGCTCGGGAGGGAGTGAGGAGCGGTCGGGGAGGCGCGTGGCGTCGTCCGGGCGTCGCTGGGGAGGCCAGGGAGGAAGCAGGAGGTGGCTAGGGGGGAAAGCAGGAGGTGGCCGAGGCGGCGTCGGCGAGCGCCACGCCTCGCCTCTGCTCGTCCTCCTGGCAGAGGAGGAAGAGGACAAAGGAGGAAGGTGGGCTGGGCCGGCTGGGGGGGAAACTGGGCCGGCTGGTGGGCTACCATGTAAGGCCAGGTAAGTTCTACTCCTTTTATTTTGTTCTGTTTTATATTTTTCTATTTCTGCAATTTGTTTATGATTTGTTTTAAAATATCAAATCATTTTATAAAATACTGGAAATAATTATGGGTACTTTCTGAATTATTTCAGTGACCCTTATCAATTTCCAACATTTATTTGAGCACTTAAATTATTTATAATATTTAAATGCCCAAAGTCAAATACAATATGATTTAATTCAAAAATCCAAAAATGACCTAAGGATATATTCATCATTTTTGGCAGAGGTTTCCACCTTAACCAGAAATCATGAACTTTTCTTAGGGGCCTTTTGGGTTTATTGAAAAGATTTTAACTTACCCTAGTTGAGTTGATTTAATGCTAGGGTTTGAACATCCCCATTTCAATTTTAGGCAAAATTTAAACATGATGCAACACATGGCTAGCTAGCTCAAAGCATTACCAGAAGCTAGGGATGTGACAACTCACCCCCACTAAACAAGAATCTCGTCTCGAGATTCAAGCGTAGGGTAAGGTGAAGGGGGAATGCAACTAGCACAATCTTCACGATACAGGTTGCACTTCAAATGAACGTTGATTCGATCACCATCATTGTCTTGAAGTCTTGCTCTGAGAATTCCTGTCAACATGACATGGGGGAAGAAGACTCTAGAAGGGTCGATCTTCTCGAAGATCGAACAACTCACGAATGAGACATAGGACCATCTCTCGGGTTGAGACACGAGTTACACATCAAGAGGGGTGGAAAGAGACGGATGACGAAGGTGCACTAGGTAGACAACAATTCCACACTTAAGAGGGTGGTAAACGATTGTCCACGTAGCGAGGAGTTAAGTTGACATGACACCATAATGATGCACCTTAGGGATGGTGACTCGTAGATATATATCCCTCTTAAGTGGCAAAAAGAATTACCTTTGATATAGAGATCATTGAGACTCTCTATATCAGTCTAAGGCAAATCACAGCAATCGATTGGCGGGGGTCGGTAGAATGGCATACTCGGGCCAGAATGGATGATGTGGATTACCTTGTTGAAGACAACGTAATGGATGAATTTGCTTATCACCGGAAATGGAAGAGACCCATGGTAGAATGGCACATTGGCGGTGCAAGCTGGGAACAAAATGCAAATGATGGGAATGATTCTGGTAACTGGGGAAGAACCCAACAATAAAGAGTGAATTCACTGTTGGAGTGGTTATGGCATAACCGAAGAGACTAGGAGCAATCCCGGTTAGTGCCGATGATAACACGTAGCGCTTGTGCGTGCTCTCAAGAACTTGAGCATTTCCACATTCATCAAGATTTTACCAATATCCGTGTCAAGGATTCTGGCAACACAACTTACTACCATGATGAATGAGGAAGGATGATGCAGATGCAAAGGAAGATAACACTTTCTCAGATTTCACCTTAGCGAGGCCAAGGAAACAAAATCTGGATGATCGACCGAGAGACATTTAGCACTCCGCTTCTAATGTTCTCCTTGACGTGCTAGTGTAACCCAATCATAGATATGGTTTGCTAACTAGAACATCAAGTAAAGGTCGGACTTTGGGATCTCAAAATCCATAGGGGCAACTAGGGAGTAAATCCTACGAAATCCCTATGGGGAGGTGGCCAACTTCATCAATCAAGATATTATAATAACAGGTCTTCCGGCTGGGTGTGTTGGCCACGACATCCACTTTACCGATTATCGCGCGACCAATATTATAATTCTTTGGAAATATTCCAACCATCATATCTGCCTGAGATTCAGGTCTGATTGGTGTCAGGATATTCCAGACTCATCGAGTCTAGGAAGAAAAACGGAAGTTTGCAACACAAATCGACGAGATGACGTTGCGGGATTCTCGGAAGATGAACTACGATAGCAAGCTCCAAAACATGAGCTGGTTCTGCTACAAACATGTGAACACGTTGTCCAAGACAAGCATGCCCACATGGTAGTCTTACAATAAAACACTACCGAGTTCTGGTTGGGAACCATCATTGAGGATATAGGAATCTTGTGCAGGAACTAGTATTTGCACAGCAACTCCTTTACCTTGAACAAATCAATCAGTGGCTTGGTGTGCTAGGGATACATATGGAATGAAGGTTGCAAGTCTCCAGACCACAGAATACTTCGCACGTGTGCATGACTAATTTGGAATGATTCCAGGGAAACAAAACAATCTTCCTCAAATTCATGGTGGCAACTTGCATCATATGCACATGAATTAGGGAAAATCACTACTTTCATTCAAACATATGCTTCATGAACGAGACACGAAGAAATGCTTACACAAGTTTCCAACACTAGGTTGATGTTCAACATGATTCATGGGGGGAGACAAAATGCTACTGATGGGCTCAACAGCAACTCATCGGAATTTCCATATCACTGGACTTCCACCATCATGTGAACACGGTGATAGCATTGGTCAGACCAAAGATGTAATGGTGTATGCTCGAGGGATCAACCACGAGTAGTACAACATTACGAGCATCGTTGGTACTGATTTGATTTGACGATAGCCCACACTCAAATCAAGGGATTGATAAGACAATAGGTCCAGCAACTGATCACAGGGACCAATCGATGAAGATATCATCTTTCTTCAACACACACTACACAAGAATATCCCTTTGGAACGAACTAAGTCAGGCAAGCTTTTATCTTCCAACCCTCCAAGTTGTCGTTTAGCTTCACCAACTAGCTCAGGGATATCTAATACCGATTCTTGGAGAGAAGGTGGTTCACAAGAAACCAACTTGATCACGAACTCAACATAGCGGTCAGGTGACAACCCGGTAACACCTCCAAGAAGATATTTGGAAAGTCACGAACCACCGGTATGTTACTAAGCTCGAGAACAATCTTGCTTTTGAGGGCAAGACGATATGATCAAATGAGTGAGGACTTGACAAGATCCTAACTCATCAATCGAAGGGTGCACCGAAATAAGGACTAGGTAGCACGATCAGTCTTAGAAGGATGATTCGAAAACCAACATACTAGGAATGAAATTATTATCCTTTAACTACCAAGCAACAGAGTTGCTAGCAGTATTGAATTCACACATCACGATTCACTTGTCGGCATTCCGGTTGCGACAACACGGAACCGAGGGATGAATAATAATGGCGAGAAGTATCACTACATCAAGAATTCACAAGAGCCGGTGCAATTCTCATGAAAATCCTGACATAAGACGGTAATACTTCAGGGTAGAACAGAATCAAAAGCTGGGCTGGCATTTTGATCTGCGGAGCACAATTGCTTTGACCCAATCCTAGATATGGAAGAGGTACTGGAGTTTGTTTCTCCTATTCATTCTGAAATAGAATGGCCTGGCGGACCACAAGGGTAATAGGCATCGACGAACGAATGCGCGCATACTCTTGACTATCAATTGATAGACGAAGGTCAGTAGACAACTAAAGAGGGACAACTCAAAGGAACATATAACTTTCTGAGTTGTGGATGCATAAATTAGTATGTCGAACCGAGTTCAACATAATTCTTCCGGATAACCCATGCAGAAAGGTAGAACTGGCAGAGTCACGATTTATGAATGGAGAACTCCTCAAGAATAATCCTGTTGTGATATTTCAGTTCAACGAGGAACTTCTGCCATAAGTAGTTCATGGTATTTGGAAGAAGAAGATACCACGGACTTCAAGGACTATCGCAAAGGTTACTAATATCCTGAAGGCACTAACAATTACTATCAACACGAAGTAGGTGGAGTGAATCTCGGGTTCAAGAAACCAGGAACAGAATACCTATTACTAAGTAGCATCACGGAATGCTTTCGAGGATAAAGGCCAGAATCATCACACTGGGAACACAAATCATGGCTAAATTACTAGATGATCCCCTAAGACACCTAGGGTCATAATAATAGCTCCAACATATATGTCAGGGCAATAAATTACCTCAACTCAACAATTAGTGTGATTGAGCTGGCATAAAGGAACATCGAAACCAGAGGGAAAGGATTTTGCAAATTGCTTCAAACTATTTAGAAACCTGGGATGACTCGGACAGCATAACGGCTGTAAATGCTCAGAAAAGATTTGAGACATTCACAAAATGGTGGCATAACCACTCAGAAGCACGATATCAAGGTTTCGAGATCAACAATTAACATACGGAAGTAGTAGAAACTGAACTCAAGCTTAAATCCAACAATCTTATAAGTCTACGGATTAGTAACACGTGATCCTGATAGAAAGAAGAGAAAGCCTAGTTCTTAATCCCCGCAGGAAAGATAAGATGACTCAGATCAGAAGGGCATGAGGTATAAGGAGTAAAAAGAGCCTTACGTTCCATCCCACAATCAATTCCCTTATATAACTAAAGCATTTCTAGACTCAACTTCGACCAGTTTGGCTTGGTAATCCTACAGGCAGTCAAGCTCTGATACCAACGCTGTCAGGACCCCGACTCAATGCCACATCGATCTAGCATGTAACACCTCATATCACTTTGCGGCCTCACGCACGGTATTCCCACGGGTGTCGCCTTACCTTTGCCCGGGACCGTTTGCGCCTTTTGGCACACGTATATGACAGTGTCGCTAGCATCCATATGATAAGGAGCCCGGGCTGACATGACTAGTCGTAAACCCAAAGTGGCACAGACTTATAGGGACAGGCATCCATGACCCAGCTTCGAACGTGTCGGTCATCAGCAAGTGGGTCCGGGCTGTAGCACTGGGCTATCAGGACTCCGGTAAACCGGGCTGTAGCGGGCTAACAGGACTCCGGTACTCAAAGCGTGACATTTCCCCGAAGGGACAGACACAGGAACGAAGAAGGACACATGCCGGCCAGCCTAAGTGTTCCGGAGCAGTAGCAAGCTACCATGGCTCGGTGGAAACACTAGGAGACATTTCCCGGTAAGAGAGGCTACTAAAGATAAACAACTAGATGGTCAGATCCCACACATACCAAGCATTTCAATAGCATACACACAATATGCTCGATATGTGCAGATACAACATGGCATCACAACATGACTCTACGACTCAAGTAATTTATTCAATAGGCTCCGAGGAGCGCGATATTACAAACATAGGTCTCATGACCCAACAATCAGAGCATACAAGTCAAAACACACGCGGAAGCTATCATGTCTGAGTACAGACATCTATAAATGAAAAAGGCTGAGAAGCCTGACTATCTACCAGAGCCTGCCGAGGGCACAAGATCGTAGCTGAGGTATCAAGCTAAACGTCGAAGTCCAAGCGGAACTACTAGTGAGACTGAAGTCTCTCTGCAAAACATAAAATAGGCAAACGTGAGTACAAATGTACCCAGCAAGACTTACATCAGATCTATCTACACATGCATCATTATCAACAAAGGGGGTGATGGAGTTTGACTGCAGCAAGCCAGCTTTGACTCGGTGGCTATCCTAAACTACGACTGCAAGCGACTCTTTTGAGGTGGCGCACACGAGTCCACATATTCACCATATCAATACACCACTATGGATCCGCTCCCGTCTCCCTACGAGAACGCCGTCCATAGCACTCACGCTTATCTTGCGTATTTTAGAGTATCCACTTTCACTTGTCTATGAACTGATATAAGCAACCCAGAAGTCCTTTTCCGCGGACACGGCTATTCGAATAGATGATGTTAACCCTGCAGGGGTGTACTTCTTCACACACGCTCTCACCACTTACCGCCGTTTACACGACATGTACTCGGCAACCTTCAAGCGGAAGCCCAACGTGGGTGTCGGCCACGGCCTGCCTAAACACTCGAGTCTCTAGTCCAGGTTTATCGCCTATTCGGGTTCCATCCATGAGGAGATCCGGCCGGAGTTTCGCTCACAGCCCCAAACGATGTGAACAGGGTTCCCGAGACACCAAACGGGCGCCCGGTACACCGTGCCACGTGCCTACCGCATCACAACCCACCCCTACGGTCAGCGCTGCGCACGGCCTCCAGCATACTACAAACACCAGAAACTACTTGCAACTCCTGGACAGAGGACAAGGGTGATCAAGAAGCCGAGAGGGTCCATTGGTTTCGGGCCCAATGCGTGGTAGTAGCTGAGTCATGGATCACAAACACAGAACTCAGTTCCTGAGGACGGCTGCAATGAGACAACCCACCATGTACTCCTACATGGCCTCTCACCGCTACCTTTACCAAATCGTATTCACACACTTAGCTCACACACAGTAGGACAGGTTCACACGCCTCTGATTCATCCCCGATGAATCAGACCTGACTCAACTCTAAGCAGTAGCAGGCATGACAAACAAACATGAATGAGTAGGCACAACAGGGCTCAAACAACTCCTACTCATGCTAGTGGGTTTCATCTATTTACTGTGGAATGACAGGTCATGCAAAGGATAAAGGGGTTCAGCTACCGCAGCAAGTAACAGATGAATCGATGTTGTCCTAATGCAGTAAAAGAGAGCAGGAGCGAGAGAGTGGGATTTTATCGGAATGAACAAGGGGGTTTTGCTTGCCTGGCACTTCTGAAGATAACATTGGGTCTTCATCAGTGTCAACGATCACATCATCGGTATCACGTCTATCGAGAGGGGACAAATACCGGCAACACAGAAAGGAACACAATCAATGCAATGCACAACATGATGCATGATCATGACATGGCAAAATGAATGTGTTTGAGCTAATGCAACTAGCAACAGATTAAATGAAGTTGGTTTGAATACAAGATTCAAATTCAAACTCCATATGTGATTATTCAAATGCCATTTACTTCATTTGCCCTAAACAGTAGTGATAAGTTGTTCTAACATGCATGAAAATGGTACAGATGGATTCCTTGAATTTTTCTGATAATTTTTCATATATAATTTATTTAATTTGGAGTTACGGTTAATTTTCTATGATTTATTGAAGTTTAAACAATTTTCTGGAATTTTCTGATTTATTTTAAATCCAGAAAATCATTTAATGCGTCAGCATGACATCACCTTGACGTCAGCAGGTCAACAGGGCGCCCCCAGGTCAAACCTGACACTGGGACCCACATGTCAGTGTGATTAGCTTAACTAAAATTAATTAAAACTAATCCTAATAGTTAGCAGGGCTGGGCCCCACCTGTCATTGACTCAGGAGAGTCAACCGGGGCCCACCCGTGGTCAAGTCAAAGTCGGCTGCCGGCGTTTAGCCGCCGGCGAGCCCGACGGGGCGGCGAGAGTGGTTTTGGCCACTCCGGCGACCAAATGGGCCGCGGAGGGCATCTAGGAGGAGCTGGGGACGAGCCGAAGCTCCTGGTGGAGTCAGTTGCGCTCGGGGCGGCCGGAATCGGTGTCGGCGGCGAGCGAGGCGGCGGCCGGAGCTCGGGTTCGAGCGGGGCGAGGCCACAGAGGACGGGAGGGATGGTTAAGGGGCTCGCCGAGCTCCTGAGGATGCTAGGAGCACGGTGCCGTGCTCGGTTTCGAGCCTTGCTGTCTGCAGTGACGGCGGCGACATCGCCGGCAGAGCCGAGCTCGCGGCTCCGGTGGGATCGGGGCTACAGGGTGCAATCGAAGGGGGAAAGAGGGAGGGGAGGCGTAGGAGCTCACAGCGGTGCCGTAGAGGAGGTCAGCGAGCTCGGGGGCGCGCCGGAGTGGCCGAATTCGACGGAGAAGATCCTCGGCGGCCGGCGATGGAAACGGCGATGGTGGCGGCGTTGTAGCACGTCCGGGAGGTCCGTAGCTCAACGAGGAGGTGGAGGGGGTTGTGGCGGAGCTCGCAAGCTCAGCGAGGGGTCGAGGGGGAGACGGTGGCTGCGGTGGTGCTCGTCGGTGGCGGCGGCTCCGCTCGGGTCCGAGAGGGAGAGAGAAACAGAGGAGGGAGAGAGCTCGGGAGGGAGTGAGGAGCGGTCGGGGAGGCGCGTGGCGTCGTCCGGGCGTCGCTGGGGAGGCCAGGGAGGAAGCAGGAGGTGGCTAGGGGGGAAAGCAGGAGGTGGCCGAGGCGGCGTCGGCGAGCGCCACGCCTCGCCTCTGCTCGTCCTCCTGGCAGAGGAGGAAGAGGACAAAGGAGGAAGGTGGGCTGGACCGGCTGGGGGGGAAACTGGGCCGGCTGGTGGGCTACCAGGTAAGGCCAGGTAAGTTCTACTCCTTTTATTTTGTTCTGTTTTATATTTTTCTATTTCTGCAATTTGTTTATGATTTGTTTTAAAATATCAAATCATTTTATAAAATACTGGAAATAATTATGGGTACTTTCTGAATTATTTCAGTGACCCTTATCAATTTCCAACATTTATTTGAGCACTTAAATTATTTATAATATTTAAATGCCCAAAGTCAAATACAATATGATTTAATTCAAAAATCCAAAAATGACCTAAGGATATATTCATCATTTTTGGCAGAGGTTTCCACCTTAACCAGAAATCATGAACTTTTCTTAGGGGCCTTTTGGGTTTATTGAAAAGATTTTAACTTACCCTAGTTGAGTTGATTTAATGCTAGGGTTTGAACATCCCCATTTCAATTTTAGGCAAAATTTAAACATGATGCAACACATGGCTAGCTAGCTCAAAGCATTACCAGAAGCTAGGGATGTGACACTTGTACTTGGTGTAAATTAATTTTAATGCATGTTTACGACTGTTGTCGCTCTCTCAGTTGGTCGCTTCCCAGTCTTTTGCTAGCCTTCACCTGTACTAAGCGGGAATACTGCTTGTGCATCAAAACTCCTTAAAACCCAAAGTTGTTCCATATGAGTCCACTATACCTACCTATATGCGGTATTTACCTGCCGTTCCAAGTAAATTTGTATGTGCCAAACTCCAAACCTTCAAATGAAATTCTGCTTTGTATGCTCGAGCAGCTCATGTTTCAACTAGGGCTGCCTATATCTTCCATGCTAGGTGGGTTATTCTCACGAGGAGTGGACTCCGCTCCTCATTCACGAGAAAGGGCCGATAACCGGGATGCCCAGTCCGATGATCCAAAAATATCAAAGCAAATCAAAATAATTAAACAAAAATCCCCCAGGGCTGTTGTATGTTGGAGGCACTCGTTGTTTCGAGCAAGCCATGGATTGATGCTTGTTGGTGGTTGGGGGAGTATAAACCTTTACCATTCTGTTTGGGAACTGCCTATAATGCATGTAGTATGGAAGATACAGCCATCTCATAGTTGTTGCGTTGACAGCAAAATTATGCCGCTCAAAATGTTATTCAATCTCAATTTTAAAATCGAGCTCTGGCACCTCTACAAATCCCTGCTTCCCTCTGCGAAGGGCCTATCTATTTACTTTTATGTTGAGTCATCACCCTTCTTATTAAAAGAACCCGCTGGAGAGGACACTGTCATTTGCATTCATTACTATTGGTTTATGTTGGGTATGACTTGACTGGATCTCTTTTACCATGAATTACAATGTTTAGTCAGTCCTTGATCTTTAAAGGTGCTCTGCATTTATGTTTTGCGGTCTCAGAAAGGGCTAGAGAGATACCATTTTGTTATATCATGTTATGATTATTTTGAGAAAGTGTTGTCATCTGAGTTTTATTATTATGGCTTGCTAGCTGATTATGTTATTGATATGAGTAATTGTGAGACCTATGTGTTATTGTGAGTATGGTTAGTTCATAATATTTGCTGAAACTTGAATGCTGGCTTTTCATGTTACAACAACAAGAGCAAACAGAGTTTGTAAAAGTTTTTCTTTATCACTTTCAGTTTATCAACTAAATTGCTTGAGGACAAGCAAAGGTTTAAGCTTGGGGGAGTTGATACGTCTCCAACGTATCTACTTTTCTAAACACTTTTGCCCTTGTTTTGGACTCTAACTTGCATGATTTGAATGAAACTAACCCGGACTGACGCTATTTTTAGTAGAACTGCCATGATGTTGTTTTATGTGTAGAAAAGAAAAGTTCTCGGAATGTCCTGGAAATCCACGGAGGCACTTTTTGGAATTAATAAGAATTTTTGGCGAAAGAATTAATGCCAGGGGGGCCACATCCTGTCCACGAGACAGAGGGCGCCCCCCTAGGGCACGGCCTCCTATCTCGTGGGCCCCCTGGACCTCCACCGATATCAACTCTAACTCCATATATTCACGTTCGGGGAGCAAAAAATCAGAGAGAAAGTTTCATCGCGTTTTACGACACGGAGCCACCGCCAAGCCCTAATCTCTCTCAGGAGGGCTGATCTGGAGTCCGTTCGGGGCTCCGGAGAGGGGGATTCGTCGTCATCGTCATCATCAACCATCCTCCATCACCAATTTCATGATGCTCACCGCCATGCGTGAGTAATTCCATCGTAGGCTTGCTGGACGGTGATGGGTTGGATGAGATTTACCATGTAATCAAGTTAGTTTTGTTAGGGTTTGATCCCTAGTATCCACTATGTTCTGAGATTGATGTTGCTATGACCTTGCTATGCTTAATGCTCGTCACTAGGGCCCGAGTGCCATGATTTCAGATCTAAAGCTATTATGTTTTCATGAATATATGTGTGTTCTTGATCCTATCTTGCAAGTCTATAGTCACCTATTATGTGTTATGATTCGACAACCCTGAAGTGACAATAATCGGGACACTTCTCGGCGATGATCGTAGTTTGAGGAGTTCATGTATTCACTATGTGCTAATGCTTTGTTCCGGTTCTCTATTAAAAGGAGGCCTTAATATCCCTTAGTTTCCACTAGGACCCCCCTTCCATGGGAGGGTAGGACAAAAGATGTCATGCAAGTTCTTTTCCATAAGCACGTATGACTATTTACGGAATACATGCCTACATTACATTGATGAATTGGAGCTAGTTCTATATCACCCTATGTTATAACTATTGCATGAGGAATCGCATCCGGCATAATTATCCATCACTGATCCATTGCCTACCAGCTTTTCATATATTGTTCTTCGCTTATTTACTTTTCTGTTGCTACTGTTACAACTATTACAAAAGCCAAAAAACATTTATCTTTACTTTTGCTACCGATACCTTTATTACACTACAAAAAAAAGACACATCCGTGACATTTTGGGCCGAACGAAAAAAAATTATGTCATACATATGACACTTCTATGACGATAATTGTGACAAAACCCGGTATCATCATAGATGTGGTGGGCTCCTACTTCTATGACAAAAAATCATGACAGAAAATGGGCTTTTCGTCCTGGGCGGGCTGGAGACGCAGCTGCATGACATTCTTTGGGCCGTCGATGACGGAAAAAACCGTGGTAGAAGCGAGGGGGAGGAAAATTTCGGGGAGTTGCCGGTTACGGTGGGAGAGCGGTGCGCGTTTCTCTCGTACACGTACGCGCGTGTGTGCGAGGCTTTGGCTCTAACTGAACCCGAGCGAGGCGTTGGGCTCTAATTGAACCCGAGCGATTGCACTGCATGCTACGCGTTACTGAACCCGAGCGATCGATCGATGGCTGTTAGCTGAACCCGATGGAGCGGTTCCTTCGCTACTGCTGCTAACTGAAGCCGATCGATGCTGCCTCTGGGGTGAACAGTGAGCGTTGCGGGGGGGTGGATGAACAGTGAGCGGTGGCGTTGCCTCTGGATGAATAGGAACCCGTGGTGTGGAGGGCTGGATGAATAGTAGATGGTGGAGGGGTGGCCGTGGAGGGGTGGTTGAACAGGACCCCGTGGTGTGGAGGGCTGGATGAACAGTAGACGGTGGAGGGGTGCCCGTGGAGGGGTGGTTGAACAGTAGCCGGTGGAGTAGCGCGCGTGGAGGCTGGATGAACAGGAGCCCGTGGAGGCTGGAGGAGGTCGACGGTAGCCCGTGGAGGCTGGAGGAGGTCGACGGTGGAGATGAACAGTATCCCGTGGAGTCCCGTTTTGCGGTACGCCACACCCCTCCCCCCCCTCCATTTTGACCGTAGCGCTCCAACACAAGTCCGTTTTGTCCGTTTTGCGGTACGCCACACCCCTCCCGATCAGCAGGACCCCCGTTTCGACCGTAGGAGGTCCGTTTCCTCCGTTTTGCGGTACGCCAGGCCCCTTCCGATCAACACGACCCCATTTCGAACATGGCCGGTCGAACACAACGCCGTTTCCTTCGTTGTGGGCGCCAGGCCTCGTTTCCATCGCCTATTCCGTCCAAGCCCTCCCGATGAACACGACCACGCATTCCGTTCCGACCCAGACGGCTGGCTCCCCATGAACACGATGACAACGTTGTTTCTCCGTTCCGACCCAGCCATGTACGTATGCGCGAGTAGGCATTCGAGACCCTGCCCGTATGTACGTATGTGGCCGTATTTTCTTTCCTGCACCCTCGCCGTTGTACGTACGTGTACATGCTACGTGCACGCCTCTACTACGACACGTGCGCGCCTCTACATCTATGACACGTGTGCGCCTCTACATCGACCAGTATGTACGTACGCGTTCGCGACCAGAATGACAACGCTACGTACGCTTCGACCAGGTGGGTCCCGACTGTCAGGCACTTCCTTGCATGCGAAGATGTAGCTGGTGGGTCCCAGCAGTCAGGGGGGTGAATCGTTTTTTCTTTTGCCCGGACGCACTTCCTTGCGTGCGAAGGTGTAGCTGGTTGATCCCAACAGTCAGGGGGAAACATTTTTTTCGCGAAATATGGTGGCCCGTCCGGTGGGTCCCCGCTGTCAGGTGGAGGAATAATTATTTTGCGCGTAATAAGGAGGCACTTCCTTGCTGCGGTCGTGGACCCAGCTGTCAGCCTCTCCATGTACAGCCCACGTCCAATGGAAGCCGTTCCTTGACCATGTTGACCACGCCGCGCCGAGAGCACCAGGGCGATGGACGACGGCGAGGCCTAGGAAGGGGGCGACGCGGAGCCGGGGAAGACGCGGCAGTGGATGCCCACGCGTAGAGGAGTACAAGGGTTCACTGGTTCGCTGCGGTGTGAGGCTGCCGTCGCCGCAAAATAACAGGGGGTGTGGGTGAGTAGAGGGATGGCCTGGCCAGCGGTGGGAGTAGTAGGGGGCGGTGAGGCCTCCGCCGCATCGTAGCCAGCCACGGGAGGCAGGAGCACGAGGCACGACCGGCGCTGGTTTGGGCGGCTGGAGCAAGAAGACCAGAGGTTGAAGAAGCACTACGGCCGTTGGATGGACATCGTACGGTCACTGGAGCTAGAATCGTGCATATTGACTAAGCTGACAAAGCCCTCCGTCCCCGTCAACTTAGTAGGCCCACAAGTCAGCCTTCCACTATACTGGGTCCCAGCTAACAGGGGGAGTATTCTTTTTTTTTGTGCGTAATAAGGAGGCACTTCCTTGCGTGCGAAGATATAGATGGTGGGTCTGAGCTGTCAGCGGCAGTAACGTTTTTTCGTGAAATATTGAGGCCCTTTCGGTGGGTCCCCGATGTTAGGTGGATGAATCATTATTTTGTGCGTAATAAGGAGGCATTTCCTTGCGTGCGGCCGTGGACCCAGCTGTCGGCCTCTCCACATACAGTCCACTTCAGATGCATGTCGGTCGTTGACCACGTTGACTAGGCCGCGCCGAGAGCACCAGGGCGATGGACGACGGCGAGGCCAAGGAAGGGAATGACACGGAGGCAGGGAAGACTCCGCAGTTGTTTCCCACGCAGAGGGGAGTACGACTGAACGAGGGTTTACTAGTTCGTCTGCCGTCGCCGGAGAATAACAGTAGGTGTGTGTGAGTAGAGGGATGGCTAGGCCAGCAATGGGAGTACGGTGGGGCGGTGAGGTCTGCGCGGCAGCACAGCCGGCCGCGGGGAGGAGGGAGCAGGCAGTCCCGTCGGTGCTTGTTTGAGCGGCTGGAGCAGGAAGAGCAGAGATTGAAGAAGCACGACGGCCGTTGGATGGCCATCCAACAGTCACTGCTTGTGCGTCAACCTTTTTTTAGGAAAGCCTCAAATCTGTGGAAAACAGCATACAGCCCATCTGCCATTATTTCTAATAATTTATAGCCCATTTGCTAATTCTTAAGGTTTTTTTTGGAGCCCATATTCTTTTTGTTAGCATTACAGCCCATATTATGGCCACGGTTAAAACATTATACGAAATTTTGCATATTTCGGTGCGGTCCGAACTATTTTTAATCCCGAAATTTCGACTCACATTCAAACTGATTTTAAAAATAAATGTATATCAATATAAAGTCCAACAAATTCTCCACGCATAAAAACTATTGTAATTTAAAATCTCGAAATGAAAAAAAGATATTTGAAACTAATTGCCGGTTTGATGTGTTTTAAAAATGTACAACCCATTTCTCATTACTGATAGGCCATTTTCTCGGCCAGCCGAATGAAGCTCTCCTCGTCTTGAAAGATTTGCAGCCCAACAGGCCAGACAAAGCGACTTACTTGGCAAATCACAAAAAAACTGGGCTGTGGCCTTGGACCCAGCTGTCAGCCTCTCCACGTACAGTACTCTTCCGATGGAAGTCGGTTGTTGACCACATTGACCACGCTGCGCCGAGAGCACCAACGCGGTGGACGACGGCGAGGCCTAGGAAGGGGACGACGAGGAGCCGGGGATGACGCGGCAGTGGATGCCCACGCGGAGAGGAGTACGAGGGTTCACTGGTTCGGCTGCGGTGTGAGGCTGCTGTTGCCGCAGAATAACAGGGGGTGTGGGTGAGTAGAGGGATACCCTGGGTCAGCATTGGGAGTAGTAGGGGGCGGTGAGGCCTCCGCGACATCACAGCCGGCCACGAGAGGCAGGAGCACGCGGCACGACCGGCCCTGCTTTGGGCGGCTGGAGCAAGAAGACCAGAGGTTGAAGAAGCACTATCGCCGTTGGATGGACATCGTACGGTCACTGGAGCTAGAATCATTCATATTGACTAAGTTGACAAAGCCCTCCGTCCTCGTCAACTTAGTAGGCCCACAAGTCAGCCACCCTCTATGGTGGGTCCCAGCTAGCACGGGGTGTTCATTTTTTGGTGCGTAATAAGGCGGCACTTCCTTGCGTGCGAATATATAGCTGGTGGGTCCGACCTGTCAGCAGGGGGGACGTTTTTTCGCGAAATACAGAAGCCCTTCCCACGTACAGTGCGTAATAAGGAGGAACTTTCCTTGCGTGCGACCATGGACCTCGTGGGTCCCAGCCGTCAGGCTCTCCACGTACAGGCCTCTTCCGATGACTCTCGTATGTTGACCACGCCGCGCCGAGCGCACCGAGGCGGTGGATGACGGCAAGGCCCCAGACTGGAACAACCCGGAGATGGGGAAGACACGGCAGTGGAGTCGCAGATGGAGAGGAGTGGGAAACTTGACTGGTTCGGGTGCGGGGTGGGCCTACACTCGGCAGAGAATAACAGGATGTGCGGAGTGGAGGGATGGCCTGGCCGTCGGCGGGGTAGCGTTTAGCTGAGGAGCGCAAAACAACACCGTTGGACACCGAAGGCTGGAGCTGGCGGTTCCGGCAGCGCTGGGGGAAGAAGACGAGAGATTGAAGAAGAATGTCGGCCGTTGGATGTAAATCCAATGCCTTCTTAGGCTTCGACCTACTGGCCCACATGTCAGCCAGTCCATTTGTTTTTTTAGTCCATTTGGTGGGCTGGGTGAAACAATGATGTAGCATCTATGCAGCTCATTTAAATCCCATTTGCATTTTTCTCGAAATCCGCGGACTTGCTGGGCTGGGTGAAAATATCATGTTGGGCTAGGCGGAGAAATGTTATAAAAACATAAACACATGATTGCACGTCAGTAAAATCTTTGCAAGCTTATGTACGCAATCACTAGGAGTTAACTTGGCAAGTTATATATAAACAATTATTATTATTATTTTGTAAGAACTTTCAACTTACGAAATAAAATATCATTTTAATTTGATGAGTTAATAGTACGTGGGGTATTATTATTTTTTAGGCTAGACGTGAGACATTTGAGTTGGTTCTAGGGGAAAGTGCTGGGAGAAAACTCGGTTTTCATCGAAAAAGAAAGTGGGAGAAAATTCAGAGACCTGCTGGGTCCACCTGAGGAGAGGAATATGTTGGGAGGAAGGAGATTCAAAGCACGGCAGTCGAGTGAACTAGTTTTTTTACGGACAAGTGAACTAGTTTACATACATTAGCAAATAGCCACTAAAAAAGCAATCAGGTTAATGGGTTCTTAAAAGAAATATTTCATACAAAACAGATAATTACGACACATAGGCTAATGCATGAAACACTCAGATGATAAATGTGCTTATAAACAGATAAAGTACAACATCTAGACCTTCTTGGCATGCTTGATCATGACGCTGCGGTTGTCCGTGTACTCGTCGGTTACGGGAAGCAGACACGCCCTCATGTCCAAGATCTGCCTGTACATGTCGTAGCATGCGTATGCGTCCTTGGCCGCGTAGGTTATGTAGGCTAGATTCAGAGGTACCTCCCACGTGTTCAGGTCGTCTTCTTTCATGTTGGCATATCAGGGGTCGATGATGGTCTCAGCGAGGTCAACCACGAAGTCCTTCTCCCGCCCGTTGCTGATGATCTTGTATTGCTTCTAGATGTCAACAAGCTCGTTGCACCAGATGGCCGAATCGTCGCGTTCTTCCTTCTCTCCACCGTAGCGAAGGTGCAGTCGGCGCTGCCGATGAAACGGGCGAATGCTCCAGAACCTGGTGCAGCCATAGGACTGAGGCGAGGCAGAGCTTCATCGAGTCCGTATCGTTGGTGTACATCACATTCAACTTGGTGCAGCCATAGGACTGAACGGCGAACTAACTCCTTGCTGAAGTCCATATCCAGCAGGCTCACCCCTCGGATCGCCATTGGAGTCTCTTCGAGTGAACGAGTGTGTAGGCGGCGGCAACAGTTTGTTTTTCAGCTCTTGGGGAACTGGATTCAACAGTAAGCTGAGTGTGTATAGGCGACAACAGTTACTACCCCTCCCTTGTCCGCTGCACGCCCGGCAGAAGATGCACCCTCGGCGCATTCAAACCCCTCCATTAAGAAACCTACTCCGGCCACACGTCGGTTCACGAGCGGGTCTGTATTGGTACTGTAATAACAGGAGTTAGTGGTCACTTTAATTAAATTTAATTAGCTTTAATAGAAATTTATACTTAAAACAAGCAATGCATTGGCTCGTTCTATCAGTGCCACGGGATCAACATGCACAAAAATTAGAATAATTATTCTCAGGACGCACACGATCATCACATTTGTCGCACTTTCACAAAGATAATACTACCAACTTTGAATTGTTTGTTATGGTTGTTGTCCTCTACATCATCATGCCGTGTTTCCCAGCTTGCAAGATTCAGAACCAACAAATAAGATCCAAATAATAAGTACAACAAAGATGCCTACACATCTCATTGATTCCCAGCTTGCAAGATTCAGAACCAACAAATAAGATCTAAATAATAAGTACAACAAAGATGCCTACACGTCTCATTGATTCCAAGCTTGCAAGATTCAGAACCAACAAATAAGATTCAAATAATAAGTACAACAAAGATGTCTACACATCTCACTGATTCCCAACTTGCAAGATTTAGAACCAACCCATTAGAGCCTTTTGATAAAGTGAATATCGGGATTAAATCCATCTTGGCTAGCCATGTCATACAATTGAAGAACTTGGCGAATGCTCTTTACCATCACAACATCTGTAGTAGAGTATTCCTGTTTGCACAACATGTTTGCATAGCACAAACAAGGAGACAAGAGAGCATGATTTCGCTTTAGTTGAACCATTTTGTGCAGTTCCACCAAAATTGAGAGATGTTGCTCTTGACCGTCACAACATCTGTAGTAGAGTATTCATGTTTGCACAGCATGTTTGCATAGCACAAACAAGGAGACAGGAGAGCATGGTTTCACTTTAGTTTAACCATTTTGTGCAGTTCCACCAAAATTGAGAGATGTTTCCCACGTGACATTTTAGTTGAACTGCACAAGACACTCATTCCAAAAAAAAGTGTTTTGTGCAGTTCACCAAAAGGTCACAATAGCAACAAGGTGAAATGGATATCCCTATCTGCACAAAATGATAGAAAGTAAACAGTTGCTGGTCAATAAGAATATACGAAACATATAAAAAATGAAAAGAAGCATCTTAATTATGTTCATGGCAATCACGCAAGGATAGTAGAAATTTTAGAACATCAGCAATGCTTCATGTTACCAGAAGCATTACGATCAACAATGAGATTCCTCAGATATGGGATTACTTTAATGGTGGCATTGCTTGTTTACCAGACACAGTAAATCAACAGCAGCTAAAGAGTTGTTTTAAGGGCATGGGACCGTGGGGACACCAGGACACTCAGCAGCGTAAAGGAGCAACTTACTTATCATACTGGGGAAAATAGCAGGAGTGCCATTTGTAACACAGTTTAATTGCATTTTATCACTAGAGGCATTAGATTAACAATAACACTGGTTAGACATGTCCCTAAGGTAACAGTGTGTTCGCTTCATTTTACATGCGCCCTTACAACAAAAGGTTGGTTTACCCGCAAAAAAACAGCAAAAGGTTGGTATAAGGACATGCGACAGTGGACGCATCAGCACAATGTACCTACAAGGAGGCATAAAGTGGTGATGCCGAGCTTGTTCATGCTATGTGAGGGCAGCAAACCTAATCCTGGAGACCTTTTACTATGTGAGGGCAGCAAATCTAATCCTGGAGGCCTTTTACTATGTGAGGGCAGCAAATCTAATCTTGAGACCTTTTACTATGTGAGGGCAGAAAATCTAATCCTGGGACCTTTTACTATGTGAGGGCAGCAAATCTAATCCTGAGACCTTTTACTATGTGAGGGCAGCAAATCTAATCCCGGAGACCTTTTACTATGTGAAGGCAGCAAATCTAATCCTGGACATACTCTGTTGACTTGTCCACCAGCCGCCACTTTCTATCCTTTTTTCAACCAATAATAGATATGTTCCTTATCCAGTTTGTACTGCGTTTTCCCATTATTTCCCTTTTCAACCAAGAGAACGGTTGGGTATCCGGTCTCTACTACTTTCACCATATTATTTCCTCTTTGAATCAAGTCCTAGATTCATGCTACAACTTTCCCCCCTTTCTTCCTTGTTTGAACAAATCCCTAGATTAGAATGCATGAAGTAGCTTTACCTCTAATAATACTAAAATTTTATGTGGCTTTGGAAGAGCTGATGGGAGTAGGAAAAGATGCACATGCAGACACATGGGGAGCTGGGGCAGTAGAGCAAGGCCGCTTTCAAAGAACTTATACCTGAGGGTCACCGGGACGTCGGCGCGGCAGGTCGGATCTGCGGACAATACGGCAGGGAGGAAGAAGGGTCGGAGGACCTCCCGAGCCGGCGCTGTGTCAGAGAGAACGGCACGGGCAGAGGATCGGGCCCCTCCGCAGTTGTGGGTTTCCTCCCTCGGCGGCGATGACTGCGTGAACGATGCACCTTTTAGTCCTCTACACACACCGGCCGAAGGGATCTGGCCGGATCTATGACCAGCGGTGAGCAGAGAGAAAATGTCGCTACCGCTGTCTTGTTTATATCTGGAGAGGATGAGAGAATGAAGAGAGCAACCCTAGTAAAGCAAGCGCTCAGGCCCCTGCGTCCATATATAGTGGAGTGATTATCTTTTTTCTCTCCACAGCAAGCGTTTCAATTCGTGTACGTGGCATTAAAGAAAAGAAACTCTCTATTTAAGGTGACTACTCTACGACTCCTACTTACTACTACTACAGTACTACCTTCGTCCTGGTTTATAGGTCCCTTTTATAGTTTGTGCCAAATTTTGACTAAAGATTTAACTAACAAAATGTTAATGCATGTCAAGAAAAATTATCTCATTGGATTCGTATTTGAACATAGTTTTGAAAAATATAATGTTTGGTGACATGCGTGAACATTTTCTTAGTTTAATCTATGGTCAAATTTTGGCACGATATACAATGGGGACCAATAAACCCGGACAGAGGTAATATTGTTCACTTGTGCTCCCCGCCCCTCCATTCATTGAACAACCCCACGGGTGAATAAACATAAAGTAAGTACTGTATTTATATAGAACGAACAAGCTCGAACTATTTTCGCGTAGTTAAAAGTTGAGGACGGGGCTTTTCCCGGGCAGTACGCGCGGCAGTTTTCGGGTAGGCGGTTTGACAGAGAGGCGAGGAGGGTGAGCGAGTGGGGCTCTGCTATTTGACGATGCGTTACTGCTGGAAAGACTTGTGATATGACCACTCACTATAGTCATGAATTACTGGCGCTCCGACCGGGGTGATGCCCCCTTCCGTTCCGCGCTCTAATCTGGTGCATGACACGTCGACCCGGATGCTGGCTCTCCCACATGTCATAGTAAGAAGGAGCAAAGAATGATGCGGTATATACTAGTACTATACTACTCCCTCCGTTCCTAAATATAAGTCTTTGGAGAGATTTCACTATGGACCACATACGGAGAAAAATGAGTGAATCTACACATAAAATGCATCTATATACATTCGTATGTGGTCCACAGTGAAATATCTACGAAGACTTATATTTAGGAACGGAGGGAGTACTACTCAGGTCGGAGGAGTGCGAACCACGGCAGCCCAGTGAACCAGCCATGCGAACCACGGTAGCCCAATGAACCATCAGTAGAAAACAATAATGTGGTGATATGGCCATAAAAAACAATGTGCTACGGTCCACACTGTAGCATGTACAGTAACACTCCTCTTTGTTTGGATCCCTGAGTTAGAGCTAGTTTGGGTTGAAATAGCCTCAAATTATCGAAACAAGAGGGGTTAGTTTGAGCTAGTTTGCTCTAACCTAGCTAAAAAAACTAGCCCGGTGGAGAGGTTCTAATTGGGTTAGTTATCCTGGGCCCACTAAAAGAGAACTAAAAAAATCTCACCTGCCCGCACCAGATCGCTCCCCTAAAAAAATCTCACCTGCCCGCACCAGATCGCTCCCCCCCTCTCTCGCACGACTCCTCTATGTTCCCCATAGGGACGCCCGCCCAAGCACCGCTCGCCCTCTCTCTCCTCCAGCCGCCCTCTCCTTCCGGCCTCCGCCGCCCTACTCCGGCCGCCTTCTCCCTCCGACCTTCGAAGGTCGCCCCGCTCCCCCTTCACTAGTTGTTTTTCTCCCTCTGTCGTGCGCGGCGGCGGCGCATCTACCAGGGAGGTCGCGAGAGGGGTGAGTTTGTTCGTTCCTTCTCTGTCTCACGACCATATCATTGATCTTGCTTGCTCTAGCGCTAATTCTGATTTGGAAAAGTAGATCCTGATCAAACTTGCTATAGATTTGTGGTGCACACATGGAATTGTTTGATGCTGCTTGAGGAGGTAATAAATCTTTCTAGAGGCCCAAAGATTCAGCTCACCTTTCTAAGTATTTCAATTTCAGCCTTGCATTATTTGTAGAGGCCCAAAGATTCAGTTCACCTTTCTTGGTATTTCAATTTCAGGCTTGCATTGTTTCTAGAGGACCAAAGATTCAGTTCACCTTTCTAGGTATTTGAGTTTCAGGCTTGCATTATTTCTAGAGGCCCAAAGATTCAGTTCACCTTTCTAGGTATTTCATTTTCAGGCTTGCATTATTTCTAGAGGCCCAAAGATTCAGTTCACCATTCTAGGTATTTCAGTTTCAGGCTTGCATTATTTCTAGAGGCCCAAAGATTCAGTTCACCTTTCTAGGTATTTAAGTTTCAGGCTTGCATTATTTCAATAGGCCCAAAGATTCAGTTCACCTTTCTAGGTATTTCAGTTTCAGGCTTGCATTATTTCTAGAGGCCCAAAGATTCAGTTCACCTTTCTAGGTATTTTAGTTATAGGCTTGCAATATTTATAGAGGCCCAAAGATTAAGTTCCCAGTCGGCGGCAAGCGGCCCTGCTACCCATGCCGGTGTCGACCTCAACTCGCAAGGGCCGGCGTCGGAGGGGTTCCCGGGGCTTGGGCTCTACAGAGCCTTCCTCCAGAGCGACGATGGCGAGCTCCTCCCTCGGTGCGTGAGGGGCTCCGGGCTCCCTCCCTATCGTGAACAACTTCCGTGATGAGTTAGCTCATTCTTTGTTTCAT
The DNA here is from genome assembly GCF_002162155.2 of Triticum dicoccoides. Taxonomy (NCBI): domain Eukaryota; kingdom Viridiplantae; phylum Streptophyta; class Magnoliopsida; order Poales; family Poaceae; genus Triticum; species Triticum dicoccoides. Next base: position 457,790,145 of record NC_041389.1, read on the forward strand.
GAAGTGTTTTTTTATTTTGTGAAGCTTGATTGACGACTTGTATGTTTAAGTGGGAGATCTCATTTGTATGGACAAAGTAAAAATTATCATGTTTTGCATGCTTGATTGTATAGATGGTTCGCTTATGTCAATTGTGAGCGGGAGGAGGCCACAGAAGAGCCGGCCACACCAAGAGGGTGCTTGGATCCAACGGACTTATTTTAGTCTGACTAAAAATAGGGTTCAAAGTAGTCAAATGATTGAGATAGAGCATTTATTGTCAATCTAACCCTGCCATCCATACACCTCTTTGGTTTAGAGTTAGTTCAGGGTTAGAATCTAACTCTAACCTCTAACTGAGTTAGAGTTCTCCTCATCTCGGTTCATCGCCATCATATTTTCCCCATTCCTGTGTTTTCAGTATCCTGTGAATCAAAGAGGCCCTTTTTTGGGGAAAAATCAAAGAGGCCCTTAGACTGGTTTAGGTCCGGTCATTTTTTATAAACGTGTTATGTCCAAAATTTTATGAACGTTGTCGTGGATTTGTCACAGCAGATGTCCTGGTGAAAGGACTTAGTCGTGGAGCCATCGCTACGAGTTTACTTGAAGGGGTTAAAGCGGACACAAAGACACGAGGGTTTTATACTAGTTCGGCCCCTTCGATGAAGGTAAAAGCCTACGTCTAGTTGTGATGGAATTGATGTAGTCTCGATGGCTAGGGAGCAAACAAGCTTCGCCTAGGCTCGAGTTGTGGTTGTCTCCCTTGAACCGCCGCCAGGTCGTCCCCTTATATACACGGGGACGCCCGTCGGTCCATAGAGTCCCAACCGGTTCATACTCGTATCCCGGTCGGTGTCTCTCTATTCCTAACTTACAATACAAGTTTATACATCAGGCCGGTTTACGGCTACACGTTCTAAACCGACTACAGGCCTTGGGCCTTCATCTGCTTATACCACTAATGAAGTTAACCCGGCCCAAGTAGGCCGGTTCACGCCTAGTGGTAATATCCCCAACATTAGGCCCCAGATTGATTTGAACTGGTTCATGTCAATCCTTCAACAAATCTTGTGTCTTGGACATCTTCGGGTAATTGGTAAACCGCCATGTTGTCATCATTTCTGGTTGCTGTAAACCGGCATGATGTCATCATGAAATTTGTCATTGATAACGCCCTCTTTTAATAATAGCTCCTGGATCCGCGCGCTTGACCTAGCTCTGCTGCCTTATAAATAAGACCGAAGGGTCATTTTTCCCCTTTGTTCCTTCTTCTTCGTCTTCCTCGCGTCGCCAGCTTTGGAGCTCCGCCACCGCCGTCGACCTCTGCCTCGTCCTGGGCCGCTGCATCAACCTGAACGTACCAGAGTGTTGCGGCATCTTTCCGCACCTTCTCCATTCCCGGTAAGCTTTCTCCTCTTCTTGACCTAGATCTGTTCTTAGGGTTCCATGTTCATGCTGTGTTCATCGCGCGCTCATATATGTTCTCTGACCTTGAATGAATCCGTGAACTCCTGCTGTGTTTAGTAGTGATCTCTGAGCATCCGCCTGTAGTTCCTCATCTAAGCCCATAGATCTCCCGCACATATCAGCTCAATGGTTCACTTCTGTTTCTGCCTTGCTCTTCGAAATATTTTCTGTTTTTGTGAGCTCGCTGTAGATCCGCGGCTGTAACAAGATTTTGTGAAACTTGTTTCTGCATACCTAGTTATCCATAGCTTCAATTGCTTCCGATGCTTAGGTCAGGCGGTTTAACTTTACCATAGAAAAAATTGCTAAACCGGTATATATCATTAGTCCCCTGGTTGAACCGCCAGAATCCATATGATGCCGCGTTGTAGAAGACCGGTTTATAGGTACTGCCTCCGGTTTATCGTAGTTAGATCAACACCTTTTATCCAGCATGTTCTTGAACCGGATCACCTATTTCTTGTAGATCTCGTCATGGCCAAACAAGTGTATGAGTGCAATTGGGTTCCCTCTCGCGTCACAGAATCACAGCTGGACGATCTAGTCTTGATCGGCGCTTTAGACAGTAAAAATATGATCCATTGGAGGGTTCCTGGAGATGAATGTCCTCCCACACCCAAGAAAGGAGAGGTTGTGGTCTTCGCAGATCACTTGGCCCGGGGCTTCAAACCGCCCGGTTCTAAGTTTTACCGGGATGTGCTAGCCAACTTTCAGCTCCGTCCACAGGATATTGGCCCCAATTCTGTCACCAATCTGTGTCACTTTCAAGTACTTTCTGAGGTATACCTTCAAGAGGAGCCTTCAGTCGAGCTGTTTAGAGACCTCTTTCATCTGAACCGTCGTACTGAATTCACCGACGGTCCCAATACTGAATTGGGCGGTATGGCCATTCAGAAGAGGAAGGAGATCACCTATCCCCACGTCAAACTCCATACTCACCCCAAGGAGTGGAATGCAACTTGGTTTTATTGTAAGGATACCTCCCCTGATAATGAAAATCCCTTGCCTGGCTTCCGTCCGGAACGGCTCAGCAACACTCACCCTTTTCCACAAAGACTAAGCGCCAAGGAGAGAATTAAATATGCTCCGCAACTGTCCAAGCTCCGGGTCTTTATGGCCAACGGTTTAACAGGAATAGACCTTGCACGCTGTTGGATATCATGGAGCATACTGCCTCTGAGCCGGCGCCCTGGTCTGATGTGCAAGTACACTGGTAGCGTCGATGACCCACTCCGACACATTAAAATCCAACTCTCCGACGACAAAGTCACAGATTCTGTAAAGAAGATGTTGAATGAACCGGAGCACCTCTGTGCTCAAACCGGTCTGCTTCCTTACTGCACCACCAACAAACCGCCAGCGGTAAGATTTTAGTTGCTCTATTGTTGAATTTGTTGCTGCTTTATCTGTCTGACATTTAATTACTGCTGATCCAGGGTGATAATCCGTTTTGGAGCAAGAAGCTTCCACAAGATAAAACGGAGAAGGCAAGGCGGTCAACCCGGCCCAAAACCAAGGTTATCAAGAAGCCAGCTCATAAGAGAAAAACCACCGCTTCATCTGATACAGCTATTGATGATGATGTGGGTAACCCGGACCTTGAGGTAGAACTTGATTCACTTGGCTTACTTTTTACACGCCTTATTGATCATGATGCTTGTCAGGACGACGCTGAAGCCAGCAATGCGGGATTCGTCGAGGTAACTATTCTCTCTTCCGATTCAGAAATCTTGCCTTTGCCAAAATTTCGCCAGGCAAGCCGGAAAGTTAAATTTTCTCATCCTCTTGCTTATTTGGATCCTAAATTTCTTATGAAGACCCAGCAACATGAAGCTCGCCGCACAACCCGGCACAGTGGCCAGGTAGTTACCTCCGCCGGTTTACCAAACAGTCCGGTTCAAAAACGCCGCTCCGAGGTCTCCGACCTTTTTATTGATTTAAATCCTAAAGCGGGTTTCTTCTGTCAACCTCTTAATCCATCCGACTCCGATTATCAGGTTACTTCTCATTCATCTTCTGGCGAATCGTCGGCCACTCAGCTGCCACCATTAAAGATAGTTGCTGGGTAAGCTAAACTGAAACATATGTTTCCAGTATACTATGTCATGGCTTATGCTTTTCCTTGACTCTTTGTTTTTCTTTCAGGGCCAAACCGAAACCAAGCAAGAAAGCCCGCTTAGATAAAGCGGCTGAAGAAGATGTAGCCCCCGAACATGACAGGGCGCCAGATCTTGAAGAGTTTGCTCCTGAAGATATTCCCAATGACCCTCCCTTGCAAGATGATGCTATTCCCGAAGAGAGGCCTATTAACACTTCAGTTTCTGCCAATCCGCCTGCCAGCTCTGCCCGGATTGATAAACCCCACAGTCCTGCTGACAAACCAGCCGCACCAACACAAACCGGTGAGTCCAAAGATGATGACGTTGTGATTACCGGTGTGGGTCGCTTTGAACCCGGGAATCCTGTCACCCTTACCAAGCATAGCATAAAAGAGGATTTTTCCACTCTGAACAAAGGAAAATGGGATGTTGAACTGGAGACATATGCTGCTCTGAGTGCCCAAGATCTTCATTCCGGCTATTTAAACCGGCTTTACACTAGCCGTGACTGTGAAGCTGGCCTAGTCAAGATGATGAGGGATAAATTTGAGGTAACTTACTTCTTTTCTTGCTGCCATTGTATCCATCCTTCTATCCCCCAAGGGCCGGTTTGTAACCTTGGTCAAACCGGGACTTGAATATGATCCTGAACATTTTTGAAATCCATCGGTATAGCCCTCAAGGGCCGGTTTAACTTAGCATAAGTAAACCGGGGCTCCAATAGAAAACTGTCCTTGGAACATAATTTGATCAAATAGCCATTAGCCCCCAAGTGCCAAGTTGAATACTTGTATTGAGCTTGGGACTTTGCAATCTAGTAATATATGAAAATTGAAGGTGCATTAGCCCCCAAGTATCAGGCATATAACTTTGTTATGTGGTTGATACTTCAATTTCTTGGACCGCTTGTGTAAAGCTTAAACGCTGTCTGTATGCAGGCTGAGGTGAAAATCAAGGAGGACCGGATTGCCGATTTGCAGGAGGCCTTGAAAACCCAGCAAGCTGAAATAGATAAGGCAAAGGAAGAATTAACCAGCGCCTTGAGCACTGCTGAATAGCTGAAGGAAGGCTTCAAGAAAGAGCGGGCTGACTGGGCCACTGAGAAGGCCGCTTTAACCAAAAGAGCAGAAAATGCTGAAGCTGCCCTTAAACCGGTGGTGGATGAACTGACGGCCGTAAAGCGGCAAATACACTCCATGACCGCTGTGATCTTTGGTAAGCTCCTTTTAACTTCTGTGATAATTTGAACCTGCTGTAGCGTAAATCCGGTTTGAGACCATTCCTATCTTGTTGTAGGCACACACATCGGGCACTTAGGAAATGATGTGCGGAAGAAACTGAAGGCTGCCTACACCTTGGTGGAACAATTGTATACCGGAGCCCAGCGGATCATCACCACAGCTTCTCATAACAACCCGGCACCCTCTTTAATCCAGGACACTCTTAACAGGTTGTCAATGCTTCCAGCCCGGATTGAGGAGCTGAAAAAATCTGCTGCTCGAACCGGAGCTATTAATGCCTTGATCCGGGCAAAGGCATGGGTGCCAGATTTTGATCCTGTGGAAGCAGCTCAAGGCTATCCCAGCCTAAAGGAAGATGGCTCTGAATTCAACGAAGAGGATTTAAGGGCAATAAACTGTGCAGTGCGCCCTCTGGCTTGTCAGCTAGCTGAAGAGGCAGATTTGACGCATTATCAAGCACAATACAATGATCAGAACAAGTGAGTGCCTGCCCCAACTGTTGAAGCGGAGAATCTGATCCCTCCAATCCGTAAGCACACTTATGCTCCTGATATTGAACCGTCTTCCCTGATCCATGAAGAGGCTGTTTTCCAAGCTTTAATGGGAATCGACTGGACCACTGTTGATTTCCAGCCAATGGGTAGAGACGAGGAAGCTGAAGCGGCGGAGGATGAGGAGCAGGCTTGAACCGGAAGCCGGTTTGGATAGCTGTCTTTGGCATCTTTCCAAAAGAACAATGATCTTATTTGGGCACCGTGCTGCCTTGTAATAGGATAGTTAATACTTCTGCCTTGAATATGCCTTCATGCATAAGTACTGAAGCTTTTGTTTGAAAAACTTCAATTCATATTTCCTGCAATCAGAAAAAATTGAACTTCGGTGGTGGCTATACCGCCAGCCGGTTTATGATCTTGATATGTGTATCAGCAATATAACAAATAGGTGATACAGAAATACCTGCCATGTTTGGGCATGAAGCTGGCTTAGCCAAGCTTGAAGCGGCGGTTTTATAAACAATTACCATCAATAAGGGGGGAGAAAACAGCTCCAATATAAACCGTATTGAATCAATACGAGCCCCCTTGTTACTCCATGATGTTAACAGGAAAAGGTAAACCGGGCATACTTCTCCGGATTAAAGGGGAATCAACTCCATCGGCTGAACCGGAAAAAGGTGTTTGTTGACATAAAAGAAATCCAACAAAAACAAAGAACAAACAAACCATGAAAATAACATGGAAGCAAAGGCAATGATAAAAACCGTTTGCAAAAATATGCTATATTGAGCTGATCAGATGGTATTACCATGGTCGGACAGGACCAAGCCCCCAATAGGAGTGACAATGATTCAAGTCAGCCAAGGTCCCCAAATGATTCGTGGCATATATGCCAGATCAAGAGGCGTGGCAATGGTTCGGGTTCGACCATGCCCCTAAGTGATTTTGTGGCCTTAGGCCGACCAAGAGGCGTGACTGGTTCAGACTTGACCATGTCCCCAAATGATCTGGTGGCTGTCGCCTATCAAAAGGTGTCGCGTTGGTTCGGACACGACCAAGGCCCCTAGTGATATATAAAAAGCAAATGTCAAGGGGTAAACCGGAGGCCGCTTTAAAAACAGAGCCACTCCATGTAACCATGCATGATAAGAAAGACAAAGACCCCACTTTAGCTGAGGCTCCGGTTTTATTATATCAAAGATAATATATACATTGTCATGATATGTACATAGATAGAGCCAATGGCTCAAGTATAGTAAGGCCGAAGATGAGCTATGTTCCACGGCCTGTTGGTCTCCTCCTCTGATGTGCGTGAGTCTTGATGCTCTCAAATATCAATCAGATAGTACGACCCGTTGTGCAGATTCTTGCTGACCACGAAAGGTCCCTCCCAAGGTGGGGATAACTTGTGCATATCTGTCTGATCTTGGATGAGTCGAAGCACCAAATCTCCTTCTTGAAAAGTTCTGGTTCTAACCCGGCGACTGTGATAGCGACGAAGATCTTGCTGGTAAATCGCCGAACGGGCAGCCGCTAAATCACGCTCCTCGTCTAATAGGTCCAAAGCGTCTTGCCGTGCCGTCTCATTGTCCGTTTCAACATAAGCTGCCACACGAGGCGAATCGTGCCGGATATCACTAGGGAGAACTGCCTCTGCTCCATAGACCATGAAAAATGGTGTGTATCCTGTGGACCGGTTTGGCGTAGTATTGATACTCCATAGCACAGACGGTAGCTCGTCAACCCAACACCCTGGCGTCCTTTGCAATGGGACCATAAGCCGGGGTTTGATGCCTCGCAAGATCTCTTGATTAGCTCGTTCTGCCTGTCCATTGGACTGGGGGTGTGCCACTGACGACACGTCAAGTCGGATGTGCTCGCGTTCACAGAACTCCTTCATAGCACCCTTGGATAAATTGGTACCATTGTCAGTAATGATACTGTGTGGAAAGCCAAAGCGGAAAATCACCTTTTTGATGAACTGCACCGCTGTTGCTGCATCACACTTGCTGACAGGCTCCGCTTCAACCCACTTGGTAAATTTGTCAACTGCCACCAAAAGGTGGGTTTTCTTATCCTTGGATCTTTTAAAAGGTCCGACCATATCCAGCCCCCAAGTTGCAAACGGCCACGTTATTGGAATCGTCCTCAATTCTTGAGCCGGCACATGAGCACGCCTTGAAAATTTCTGACATCCATCACACCGTTTAACCAAGTCCTCCGCATCAGCATGCGCCGTCAACCAGTAAAACCCATGACGAAACGCCTTTGCCACCAGAGACTTTGAACCGGCGTGGTGTCCACAATCCCCTTCATGGATTTCTCTTAAGATTTGACAGCCTTCCTCAGGAGAAACACAACGTTGAAACGCCCCTGATACACTGCAATGATGCAATTCACCATTGAGAATTGTCATAGACTTGGATCGCCGGACTATCTGCCTGGCTAGAATCTCATCTTCTGGCAACTCCCCCCGGTTCATGTATGCAAGATAAGGAACCGTCCAATCCGGAATAGCATGTAATGCTGCCACCAATTGAGCCTCCGGATCAGGAATAGCCAAATCCGCTTCACCTGGGAGCTGGACGGACGGGTTGTGCAACATGTCCAGAAAAACATTTGGCGGGACCGGCTTGCGCTGAGAACCCAACCGGCTTCAAGCGTCCGCCGCTTCATTCTTCCGACGGTCCACATGATCCACTTGATAACCCTTGAAGCAACCCGCAATATTATCCACTTCCCGATGATATGCAGCCATGAGCGGGTCCTTAGAATCCCAAGTGCCAGACACCTGTTGAGCCACGAGGTCCGAGTCACAAGCACTTAACCCGGCTTAAGTTCATCTCTTTAGCCATCCGGAGACCATGGAGCAAGGCTTCGTACTCAGCTGCATTATTAGTACAAGGGAACATTAAGTGGAGAACATAACAAAACTTATCACCTCGTGGGGAAGTTAATACGACTCCAGCCCCCGAGCCTTCCAATTGTCTGGATCCATCAAAATGAATAGTCCAATATGTGTGATCCGGCTTCTCCTCTGGTGCTTATAACTCCGTCCAGTCATTGATGAAATCAACAAGTGCTTGAGACTTCACCGCCGTCCGAGGTACATACTTCAGTCCGTGTGGCCCAAGCTCTATAGCCCACTTGGCAATCCGGCCAGTCGCCTCCCGGTTTTGTATGATATCACCCAAGGGAGCTGAACTGACCACTGTGATGGGGTGCCCTTGAAAATACTGCTTTAACTTCCGGCTGGCCATGAATACACCATAGACCAGCTTCTGCCAATGCGGATACCCTTTGCTTGGATTCAATAAGCACCTCGCTGATATAATAAACCGGCCGCTGAACCGGATACTCCTTGCCTGCCTCCTTGCGTTCCACCACAATAGCCACGCTAACTGCCCGAGCATTGGCTACTACGTATAATAACAATGGCTCCTTGTCAACCGGAGCTGCAAGAACAGGCGGATTGGCTAACTGCCGCTTCAAGTCCTCAAATGCTTCATCAGCAGCCGGACTCCAGACGAAATTGTCTGTCTTCCTCAGCATTTGGTACAAAGGGATGGCCTTCTCTCCGAGGCGGCTGATAAACCGGCTCAGTGCAGCGATTCGGCCCGCCAAACGCTGAACATCGTTGATACACTTCGGCTTAGCCAGGGAGGTAATAGCCGTAATCTTCTCCGGATTAGCCTCAATTCCTCTGTTAGACACCAGGAAACCCAGTAGCTTGCCCGCCGGAACACCAAAGACACACTTGGCCGGATTGAGCATCATCTTGTAAATGTGCAAGTTGTCAAAGGTTTCCTTCAAATCATCCACCAGCGTCTCCTTCTGCCTTGACTTCACTACAATATCATCCACATAGGCGTGCCTATTGCGACCGATCTGTTTATGCAGGCAATTCTGTACACACCGTTGATAGGTGGCTTGGGCACTCTTGAGCCCGAAGGGCATAGATACATAGCAGAAGGCTCCAAAGGGAGTAATGAACGCTGTTTTCTCTTGGTCCTTAACCGCCATTTTGATCTGATGATATCCAGAGTATGCATCCAAAAAACTCAAACGCTCACAACCCGCCGTGGCATCAATGATCTGGTCAATGCGGGGGAGGGAAAAAGGATCCGCTGGACAGGCTTTGTTAAGATCTGTGTAATCCACACACATACGCCAAGTGCCGTTTTTCTTAAGAACCAGCACTGGATTAGCAAGCCACTCTGGATGGAACACCTCAATGATAAAGCCAGCTGCCAAAAGCCTGGCTACTTCCTCTCCAATAGCCTTGCGCCTTTCTTCGTTAAACCGGCGGAGGAACTGTTTCACCGGTTTATACTTAGGATCCACATTAAGAGTGTGCTCAGCGAGTTCCCTCGGTACACCTGGCATGTCGGACGGTTTCCATGCAAAGATGTCCCGATTCTCACGGATGAACTCGATGAGCGCGCTTTCCTATTTGGGATCCAGGTTGGCACTGATAGTAAACTGCTTGGACGAATCGCCGGGCACGAAGTCAACAAGCTTGGTCTCAGCTGCCGATTTGAACTTCAAATCCGAATCATGCTCTGTAGTTGGCTTCTTTAAAGGAGTCATATCTGCCGGATCAACATTGTCCTTATAGTATTTCAACTCCTCCGTGGCACAGACCGACTCTGCATAAGCCGCATCACCTTCCTCACATTCCAAAGCGACCCTACGGCTCCCATGAACCGTTATTGTCCCCTTGTAACCCGGCATCTTGAGCTGTAAGTAGATATAACAAGGCCGCGCCATGAACTTGGCATAAGCCGGCCGGCCAAACAAGGCGTGATATGGGCTCCGGATCTTCACCACCTCAAATGTTAGTTTTTCCGACCGGGAGTCGTGCTCGTCCCCAAAAGCCACATCCAAGGCTATCTTACCAACAGGATATGCAGATTTGCCAGGCACCACACCATGGAACACCGTATTAGATGGTCTGAGATCTTTGTCTGTTAGACCCATGCGGCGGAATGTCTCATAGTACAGTATGTTGATACTGCTTCCTCCATCCATGAGTACCTTGGTGAAGTTATAACCCCCCACCTGAGGGTCTACCACTAATGCTAGCTGGCCCGGATTATCAACCCGGGGCGGGTGATCCTCTCTGCTCCACACGATAGGCTGCTCAGACCAGCGCAAGTAACGTGGTAAGGCCGGTTAAACAGAATTCACCGCTCGCTTGTGGAGTTTTCGGTCGCGTTTATACAAGCTAGTTGTGAAAACATGATATTGCCCATTGTTCAACTGTTTTGGCTGGCTCTCATAACCCGACTGCTGCTGCTGCTGCTGCTGGCCGTTCTGATTACTCTGGTGGTTGTGACCGCCCTGATTGAGACCTGAACCGGAAGCTCCATCGTGACCCGGCCCATGAAAACCGGATCCTGAACCGCCACCTGACCCATGGTCATACTGGAAGGCATTAGAGTTTTTAAACTCCTGCATAATATAACAATCCTTCCAAAGATGGTTAGCCGGCGCCTCCTTCGTCCCATGCTTTGGGCAAGGCTGATTCAACAAATAATTCAAACGGCTTGCGTTAGGATTGGGAGCCCCATTACGATTTGCCGCTTTACCTCTGCGCCGCTGCCCCCTGTCCTGTGCATTAGTGTTGGCCACAAAGTCCATGCTGCCATCCGCCTTGCGCTTGCCTCCGTTTCCATGACCCGCCGGTTTGTACTGCTGCTGTTTGGAGTTGCTATTCTTCCTTCCCTTCCCTGCTTCATCATCAGTCTCGGGATCCTTGGTACTGTCCGAATCAGCATACTTCACTAAAGCGGCCATGAGGGTTCCCATGTCATTGCAGAACCGCCTCATGCGTCCCAATTTCAATTTTAAAGGCTCAAACCGGTAGTTGCCTTCCAGAGTTAAGATCGCAGAGTCAGCATTCATCCTGTTAGACGAGTGCAAAATTTCCGAAACGCGGCGCACCCAATGGGTCATTGATTCTCCTTCCTCCTAGACACAAGCCGCCAGGTCTACTATGGACTTGGGCTGCTTACATGTATCCTTAAAATTCTGGATAAACCGGGCCCACAACTGGGCCCATGAGCTGATAGAATTGGGCGGTAGGCTCTTCAACCAAGTACGAGCCGTGCCTTCAAGCATCATGGTGAAGTATTTTGCACACGCGGTCTCATCCACGTCTAGCATCTCCATGGCCATCTCATAACTCTCTACCCACGCTTCAGGGGATAAATCAGTGGTGTAATTCGGCACCTTACGCGGACCCTTGAAATCTTTGGGTAGGCGCACATTGCGTAAAGCGGGGATTAAACAAGGCACTCCCAAAGCGGATGTGACTCCTGGTCCGGCGAAGGTGGTAGGGCGAACCGGTGTAAGTTGACCCGCATCATCCTGTGCTGCTAACTCGGCCTCCCTTCGTGCCCGGGCCCGGTCCACCACATCCTGAACATCGCGAACACCACCTGCCGGGTTATTGCCATGAGCCGCTTCACGGCCTCGCGCATTGCTTGATATGGCTGGTTCATCCATGCGCCTGCTATAACTCCGGCTTGGACGGGGCGTGGAGTGAATCCGATCACGGCTGTACGAATATACTTCCTGCTGAATCAGCGTGGTCTGGAGAAGCTCCTTAACCCGGCGCGTCTCTATCGCTTGCGGAGAGTCCCCTTCGACCGGGATAGCCTCTAATCGCGCGACGGCTGCAACAAGGTTGTCCATAGGATTAGAATAATGACCCGGGGGCGTCTGGACCGGCGGAGGGACCACCATGTTCTGCTGAGGAGGTTCCATCAGGCGAGGTTGGACCGTCGCCCCTGCCCCTGGTGCCTCAGTCCGGTTCGTCTCCAAGTACTGCGGCGGATTACTGGGTCCAGCTCCTGGGGTGTGAAAGAGATTTCGGGGGTCAAACCCTAACGGCAGGCGCGATCTGTGCTTCCGCTTCAAAACCTCCTGTGATGCGTTCTGGTCAAGCATAAGTTTATAGGCCTGGGCATCCAAAGCGGCCCGCTCTGCAGCCATCCTGTCCTTTTCTGCCGCTAGATCCGCTTTGGCTTGCACGATCTGCTCTCTCACCTTTGCAATCTCTGCATCATGGGCCTCCTGATCCGCCGGGTTGGCCTCTGCCATAAGCGCGGCTAGTGCATCAAACAGATCAGATAGAACTTGAACCGGCGGGCGCACAAGGCCTCTTGCCCCTGCTGCCGCTGCCGCTGCTGATCCGGAGAGCATTGTTGCGGCGGTCTAAGAGTGATTTGCCGCCTGGGTGCCGGCCATGAATATTCCAACTCGGTTGACCTGGCCCGGGGGGTCCGGAATACTGTCGCCATCGGAACAGCCCCTGACCTGGTCATCTTGCAACTGGTACAGTGATTCGGTCTCTCCGGTCGAGGACTCGTCGCCGGAATAGACGACGGTCTCGCCACCGTGTTCTGACTCGTCCTCATGCTCTCCTCCGTGGATAACTCCAACGAAGGCACGCTTCATGGCCGGTTTAGCCTGGGTAGATCTCGCACGCTGAGCCGTCTCGACGAGGTTGGTGCACATGTCCGGCTCAGGCCCAGGCTCACCGATCTTGCCAATGAAAACGTGTATGCCACCAAAGGGGACCCGGTACCCGTACTCGATTGAATCGGCCTCGGGACCCCATCCTGCGTCGTCGATGTAGATCTTGCCACGACGGCTCTTGGTCATCCGGCCCACAACATAGCCTTCGAGTCCCTTGAGCTTGCCCTCCAAGATCGTCAAACCATCGTGCGATAGCCCCACGGTGGGCGCCAACTGTCGTGGATTTGTCACGGCAGATGTCCTGGTGAAAGGACTTAGTCGTGGAGCCATCACTACGAGTTTACTTGAAGGGGTTAAAGTGGACACAAAGACACGAGGGTTTTATACTAGTTCGGCCCCTTCGATGAAGGTAAAAGCCTACGTCTAGTTGTGATGGAATTGATGTAGTCTCGATGGCTAGGGAGCAAACAAGCTTCACCTAGACTCGAGTTGTGGTTGTCTCCCTTGAACCGCCGCCGGGTCGTCCCCTTATATACACGGGGACGCCCGTCGGTCCATAGAGTCCCAACCGGTTCATACTCGTATCCCGGTCGGTGTCTCTCTATTCCTAACTTACAATACAAGTTTATACATCAGGCCGGTTTACGGCTACACGTTCTAAACCGACTACAGGCCTTGGGCCTTCATCTGCTTACACCACTAATGAAGTTAACCCGGCCCAAGTAGGCCGGTTCACGCCTAGTGGTAATATCCCCAACAAACGTGCTCCGGTTTCCACGAAAATAATCCGGTTTCATGTAGTAATTCATTGATTTATTTATTCTTCTGCGGGGGGTTTGCATGTAATTCGTGAGGTCTGAAATGTAAAGTACCCCGGCATATGCTCCGAGTCATGCATGCACTACGACCCAGATGCTCTATGTCCCACATGTCGGCGAATGGGAGCACGTGGAAATAGCCTAGGAGTACATATAGGAGGATAAATGTGTGAAAAATATGTACTGTGAAGCGTAGCCGCAGTTCGAAAAGTAGACCTAAAGTGATGACAGCTATAGGTCGCACGCACCCAACTAGTGGTACTAGACATACGACTAATTTTTCCCTTAAAAAAAAGAGGCATGAGTGCTCAGTACTCCTATTCTATAAACACGAGTCTCATCTGACAACAGCGTCCGTGCTACAGCTAGCCCTCCTCCCTCGTTTCTCTCTTCTACTCTCTAAGAGCATGGTTAATAATATAGCCAGCTGCTGGCCATATGATGTTGCCATGTCACATATAGTCAAGTTTATAGCCAACAAGTACAATAGCTAGATATAAATATGTACTACTTTGTTGATACATGGCCCATTCCACTCTCTCACAAAGTACCTAGGAGCACGTGTTGCAACCAGCTGTTAACTAGTAGCATGCTTCTCTTCTCTCTCCTCTTCTCTCTCTTCCAAGTAAGCAAGAATATAATATTTAATGTCTTACAGCCCGCCTACATCACCTTATTGTACTTGCTCTAAACTCGGCCGACGCCCGGTGGGTGGGGTGGGTTTGCTCAACTGCGGCCCCACCTCACAGTGAAAACGTTACGACTGGAATAAAAAATGCCATATACTCCCTCCGTTCATAAATATAAGCCTTTTTAGATACTACTTCAAATGGAATACAGCATACAGATGTATGAAGACATAGTTTAGAGTGTAGATTCACTCATTTTGCTCCGTATGTAGTAGTCACTTGCTGGAATCTTTAGAAAGACTTATATTTGGGAACGGAGGGAGTACTATACTAATAAAGCATTAAGGCCACGAGGCGATGCAGTGCTGGTTACAGGAGGCAAGAAGAAGAGATGCATCCATCGACGACGTCCACCTCCTCGACTCAGGGCGCCGGCCCACCGAACGGCACCTAAGTAGCAGCGGCTTTCGTGGCTAGGTCGACGTGCTTCTGAACAATGGCGTCCAAATATTCCAGCCGCTGGAAGAAGGCCAACGTCTTTCTGTCCTTGTTTGCCTTGTAGTGGCCTATGTAGATGATTTCCTCGTAGACGTGGATGTGCAGCTCGACGGTTTCTTGCATGGCGAGGCGCTGCATGGCGAGCGCGGCCTCGAGGTGCACATTCTTCATCGCGACCTCCGGCACCTGCAGGGCCACCAGGGCTTGAAAGATCTCGTCACCATGTAGGGCGATGAGGGTGGCAGGCAATGAGGAGCCTGGGCGCGCGGGCTGGAGCAGTACAGCAAGGTCGTCCGCGCGCTTCTTGACGGCGGTGAACTTGCGGATGGAGTTGACCATCATGTTGTCCATGCGAGAGGCGAAGCCGGCGTCGGCGAGGGCTATGATGCCTGCGGTCGCCAGCACTTTCTGGAAACGCTGCACGGTGCGGGGCCGCAGGCCGGCGCCTTGGATGATTTGGCACAGCCGACTGCCGCTCGTGTCCATCGCCTCCATAGGTGCTTGTGGCTTCTGGTAACTTGGTCTTGGATTGGAGTGAGCAGTGTTGCGCAGAGACTTGGGAGTAGATGGATTGGAGTGGTGGGTCGCCTTTATTATATGAGAGTCCAAACTCTGTTGCATTCACATCATGCTGGCTCTAGTCTGCTTCTCCAATTAATTCCCTCTGCATGTAATTGAGGATGCATCATTGACCGTTCAACGTCTCGGGAACCGCTACCCTCTTCCTCCTTGGCATTCAAGCACCTATGGACCCGTCGACGACGAGGTGCCTATGGTGACTTCGTATATTTCAAGATGATAGTGCCATGCGTGTGTGCGTTCATAGGGGTGAGTGTATGCGCGTGTATATGAGCGCTTGCGTCTGTACTGTGTCAAAAAAAACGTAAATGCGTGTCAAAAAGAGACTAGTCAGTATACTCAATATTGTGCACCTCGGAGAGGAAAACGATAGAACTAGTACGTATTTATTTACGGTGCAGATTCACTCATTTTTCTCCATATGTACTCCGTCTCGGTGTAGTCTAGTCACTTGTTGAAATCTCTAGAAGGGCAAATACTCCTTTCTGGTTTACAGGGCTATATTAGCAAGTAGTTGTACGTACTAGTACAATAGTGGGCTCACATAGCAATTTCGTCTCATGCAAGAGCCTGGCTATATGCATGCTCCAATGTTCACAACTGCAACGTTTACCGATGCATTAATTACAACGCATGCATGCATGCCGTGACTCTTCTTTTGATAGTACTTGCATGTGTTGATTTAATGCACCTTGAAGGATGGTTGTGCACGAGGAGGGCGAGATCATGCAGACCGACCCGACGATGGAGCTCTCTAAGGTCTCGATGGACCTCACCGTGCTCCACTGCCCCTTGTGCCTCCGCTCCTTGACGCCTCCAGTGTATGAGGTTCGAATACACCTCGTCCGTTCGGCTAATTGAGCAAGGTGCAGGTTTCTTGATTGATGTGTTGTTGGATTGATTTCTGCAGTGCAAGGGAGGGCACCTGTCCTGCGCGGACTGCCGCGTCGAGCGCCCCGGGAACCAGCGACAGTGCCAGAAGTGCGAGCGCGGCGGTGGCTTCGACGTGCGGAACACGGCGGTGGACTCCGTCCTTTCGTCGGTGAGGGTGGAGTGCCCGCACGAAGGCTGTGGGCTCTACGTCACTTACCACAAGCTCGCCGATCACCAGAGCGTGTGTCCACTCGCGCCCTGCAAATGCCCCGTGCCCGTCTGCGGCTACGAAGGCCCGCCGCCGGAGCTCTACCACCACATCAGCATCGCGCATCCCATGCACGTGCACAGGATCCAGTATGGCAAGGTGCTCCAGCTGCAAGTGCCACTATCGGAGCCACGTCTCTTGCTGTTCGTGGAGGAGGACCGCCGCGCGTTTTTCTTGGTCGGCAGTGTGCTCGACATCGGTGCGCCTATCGCCGTGTCGGTCGTCTGCATCAAAGTGGGGGCGTCCCCACTGCCACACTACTTGGCCAAGCTATGGGTGAACGGCCCGCCGGGGGAGCCCAAAGGCACGACCGACGCTGTCAAGGTGGAAATGGAGGTGACAAGCAGCAAGGATCCCGGCGACAGCGACGTGCAGGAGCTGACCTTCTTGACAGTTCCGCCCAAGCTGCTGGCCGGGGCTAAGCTTGTGTCCCTCCACATTCAGATTGACAAGCTCACGTCCTAAATGTTTCGACAGTGCCTTCTGTTTATCTTAGTAATCTGGTCTACTTTAGCTTAAGAAATGGTGGGTTTTGGTGGCGCTGCAGCAATTACTTCGACATCAGATCAGTAATTTCCAACAGTCGCACGGATATTTTGTGTCTGTTGGATATAAAGTTCCTTTGGGTAAGATTACTACTTGTCATCAAAATGGATAAAAGGAGATGTATGTAGACGTATTTTAGTTCTAGACACGTCCCTTTTTATCCATTTTGATGACAAGCACTCCCTCCGTTCCACAATACATGCCTTCCATTTGTTAAAATATAGATGTATCTAGACATGTTTTAGTATATAGGTACATCCATGATAGAGCCAATCGGATGGTTGAGAACACTACAATTCGTAGCTACAGATGCGTGTGTGACTCCCAGATGCAGAGGCCGGGGGTCATCATCCTCCTTTTCGAGAAAAAACAGACGCGTGTGTGAGAGGACGAGTGCATGCGTGCACCTCTTCTCTTCCTGTATAACGTACTACTAAACTCAGAGTACAAGTTTTTGAGCTTGCGTCTCGTCACATTCCAAATTACTCCATGCTATATTGAATTGCAAACCTGTTCACACCGATCACAACCTAAACGGTTTCCCACTTAGGAGCGTATTAGTACCACGCTAGTATATTGAATTCCAAACCTGTTCACACCGATCACAACCTAAACGGTTTCCCACTTAGGAGTGTATTAGTACTCGGTTATAAATACTAGTATGCCAAGATGACTACACATTCCTCCTCAACTCCTCATCCACAAAAACAAACAAGTCATTCAGCATCCTTCCCTTGTGTCTGCCATGGCCAGCATGAGTTCTGGGTCGAGAGATTGCTACCAGGGAGAGGCGAGCATGGAAGCGAAAGCACGAGAGATGTCCCGCCTCGCTGCGAGAGCAGCTGACATGTCTTGCCGTGTAGAAGTAGCAGCACAGAGGTCCCACCGTGCCGCTGAAGCAGCACGGAGGTCCCGCCGCACCGTCGATGCAGCAGACTGGTCCGGCCACGCCGTGGAAGTAGCAGAGATGTCCCGCCGTGCCACGAATGCAGCAGAGATGTCCCGTCGCACCGCAGCGGCCTGGGAAAAATTTTCGCGGGCAGGCGACGACTGTTATAGGCGCATGCATGCGATCGTCCATAGCCAGATGGATCGGATCTCCGGCTTGGCGAGGTTGTAGGACAACGTGAAAGCCTCGTTTGAACAGGCTACTGGCGTCATCCGGCAACTAAGGGAGGGCAATGAGAGGCTCCGGGCCGAGCGCGACCTGCTGAGGGAGAAGATCGTCCGAAGTGCAGACCAGCAGGAGGAGACCAGTGCCTTGTTGAAGAGGACCGGCGTCATCGTCAAGAAACTTATGGACGAGAATGACATGCTCTGCAATGAGCGCCAAAGGCTGGTGTAGGAATCCGTGGATGTTCTCAAGCAGCGCCTTGAGGACACGAAAGAGCTCATCGCCGCTCGCCGCGGAGACTAGTTCCCGCGGCCTGCAGCAATGCATCAAGAGCTCATCCTTGTCTTCCTTCTTCTTTTGCCCTTGTGTATTTCGGGCGTAGCCGCATGTGGCTTTTTTAATTATCTTTCTAATTATGTAAGACATTTAATCGTCCTTATCTTTCTGTGGAAGATCAATGTTGCGAGGCTGGAATGAAGAAAACTCTTGCTCTGGCGACCCTGGCGTTGTTGTTCTTCTAGTTGCTGCTAGGCTTCCTTCGGTTTCTTGGTTTCTTTTGATGTAATAATCGGTTTAGGATGTTGATTGTGTCGTCGGTTGTGAAACGTTGGGTACTAGCACGGATGTTTGGCCTTTGTTGGCCTCTTGGGATGTTGCGATTTCAATCTGGTACTTTTAGTCCTTCGTGTTAGGCTGGAGTTGTGCTGAACTTCTTGTGAATTGTGGTGGTTTTCAGTAATGAAAATCGGAAGGGGCAAGCCCTTCTTTCATCAAAAAAACATCCTTATATATTCATCAGTCTTGCTATAAGTCATAGTAGATGCTATATAGGTCCGTCGGATCTTACATCAAGATCCGTGCTGTCAGATTTTCTTTTTTCTCTCTTAAATCTTAGTCGAGTGAGACATAGCTGAGGGAGTCCTGGACTAGGGGGTGTCCGGACAGCTGGACTATCATCGTCCACCGGACTCCAAGACTACAAAGATACAAGATTCAAGACTCCGTCCCGTGTCTGGATGGGACTTTCCTTGGCGTGGAAGGCAAGCTTGGCGATACGGATATGTAGATCTCCTACCATTGTAACCGACTCTGTGTAACCCTAGCCTCCTCCGGTGTCTATATAAACCGGAGGGCTTTAGTCCGTAGGACAACATACATTACAACAATCATACCATAGGCTAGCTTCTAGGGTTTAGCCTCCTTGATCTCGTGGTAGATCCACTCTTGTACTACCCATATCATCAATATTAATCAAGAAGGACGTAGGGTTTTACCTCCATCGAGAGGGCCCGAACCTGGGTAAAACATCGTGTCCCTCGTCTCCTGTTACCATCCGCCTAGACGCATAGTTCGGGACCCCCTACCCGAGATTCGCTGGTTTTGACACCGACATTGGTGCTTTCATTGAGAGTTCCTCTGTGTCGTCACCGATAGGCTTGATGGCATCTTCAACCAACAACGCTGTCCAGGGTGAGACTTTTCTCCCCGGACAGATCTTCGTATTCGGCGGCTTCGCACTGCGGGCTAATTCGCTTGGCCATCTGGAGCAGATCAAAAGCTACGCCCTGGCCGTCAGGTCAGATTCGGAAGCCTAAACTTCACGGCCGATGTCCACGGAGACTTGATCTTCGACGGACCCGAGCCATAGCCAAGCGCGCCGCACTGTTGCAATGGGCATGATCTAGCTCTGCCGCCGAACAGTGCCTTGGTGGCCGCACACGAATCCGCTCCGGCCATTAGTCCGGAGCCGATCGCCCAAATAGAGGATCGGTGGATAGACACCGCCTCGGGGGCTTCAACTTCCTCGGCGAGGGAGCCGAACATTAATCTTGTCCCCCGCGAAACTTGTGATTCCGAGGTGCCGGACTCCTTGCCGGACTCCGAACCTCCCACGCCTCTGCCAATCGATTCGGATTGGGCGCCGGTTATGGAATTCACCGCCGCGGACATCTTCCAATACTCGCCTTTTGGCGACATCCTGAATTCACTAAAGCATCTCTCGTTATCGGGAGAGCCCTGGCCGGACTATGGCCAGGATGGTTGGGGTACGGACGACGAAGAAATTCAGAGCCCACCCACCGCCCACTTTGTAGCAAATGTCGACGATCTAACCGACATGCTAGACTACGACTCCGAAGACATCGACGCTCTGGACGATGATGCCGAAGACGAACAGGAACCAGCGCCCATAGGGCACTGGAAAACCACCTCGTCATATGACATATACATGGTGGATACCCCAAAAGATGGGGACGGCGAAGAAACAGCGGAGGCAGACTCTTTAAAGAAGCAGCCCAAACGTCGGCGTCAGCGGCGCCGCTCTAAATCCCGCCACAGCAAGAATGGAGATTCCGGCACAGGAGATAATAATACCCCAGAGAGTGCGGAAGACAATCCCCTCCAGCAAGACTCAGCGCAGGAGGATGCAGAAGCAAGCCCTCACGAGAGGTCGGCAGACGAAGAGGTTGAGGATCATAACTATATGCCTCCCTCCGAAGACGAAGCAAGCCTCAACGATGACGAATTCATCGTACCTGAGGATCCCGTCGAACAAGAGCGTTTCAAGCGCAGGCTTATCGCCACAGCAAACAGCCTAAAGAAAAAACAGCAACAGCTTCAAGCTAATCAGGACCTGCTGGCCGATCGATGGACCGAGGTCCTCGCGGCCGAAGAGTATAAACTCGAACGCCCCTCCAAAAGCTACCCAAGACGCAAGCTGCTCCCCCGCTTAGAGGAGGAAGCATACATACCTCCATCACCAGCGCATGATATGGCTGACCGACCACCCCGTGGTCGTGACAGAGAGGCATCCAGGCCCCCAGCCAAGACCGTACCCCGGCATCGCTCCAAAAGTACGAAGCCAAGAGGGAACGCGCCGGACTTGCGAGACATATTGGAGGACAAAGCAAGACAATCCAAATCCATCTACGGATCACGTGGGCGCCCCACGACCCACGACGAATACCGTCGCGCCGGATACAATAACCCCGGCCGGGCTGAGCACAGCAGACAGCGCTCTCTTGAGCTGCGTCGCGATATTGCTCAATACAGAGGCGCCGCACACCCGCTATGCTTCACTGACGAAGTAATGGATCATCAAATCCCTGAAGGGTTTAAACCCGTAAACATTGAATCCTACGATGGCACAACAGACCCCGCAGTTTGGATAGAAGATTATCTTCTCCACATCCATATGGCCCGCGGCGACGACCTCCACGCCATCAAGTATCTCCCACTCAAGCTTAAAGGACCAGCTCGGCATTGGCTTAACAGCTTACCCGCAGAGTCAATTGGGTGTTGGGAAGACCTGGAGGCCGCGTTCCTTGATAACTTCCAAGGCATGTATGTGCGACCGCCAGACGCCGATGACCTAAGCCACATCATTCAGCAGCGAGACGAATCGGCCAGACAATTCTGGACACGGTTCTTGACGAAGAAAAATCAAATCGTCGATTGTCCGGATGCAGAGGCCCTTGCAGCCTTCAAACATAACATCCGGGACGAATGGCTAGCCCGGCACCTGGGGCAGGAAAAGCCGAAATCCATGGCAGCCCTCACATCGTTAATGACCCGCTTTTGCGCGGGAGAGGACAGCTGGCTAGCTCGCAGCAACAATCTCCATGAAAATTCTGGCAGTCCGGATACTAAGGACAACAACAACAGGTCACGTCGAAACAAAAACAAACGCCACATTAACGGCGACGATAAGGGGGATACGGCAGTCAACGCCGGATTCCGAGGCTCTAAACCCGGTCAGCGGAAGAAGCCATTCAAAAGAACCACTCCGGGTCCGTCCAATCTGGACCGAATACTCGACCGCTTATGCCAGATACATGGCACCTCTGAAAAGCCAGCTAACCACACTAATAGAGATTGCTGGGTGTTCAAGCAGGCCGGCAAGTTAATTGCCAAAAACAATGACAAGGGGCTAAACAGCGACGACGAGGAAGAGACCCGACCGCCGAACAATAGAGGACAGAAGGGTTTTCCCCCACAAGTGCGGACGGTGAATATGATATACGCGACCCATATACCCAAGAGGGAGAGAAAACGCGCACTAAGGGACGTCTATGCGATGGAGCCAGTCGCCTCGAAGTACAATCCATGGTCCTCTTGTCCGATCACTTTCGATCGAAGAGACCATCCGACCAGCATACGCCATGGCGGATTCGCCGCGTTGGTTTTAGACCCAATCGTCGATGGATTTCACCTCACGAGAGTCCTGATGGACGGCGGCAGTAGCCTGAACCTGCTTTATCAGGATATAGTGCACAAAATGGGCATAGACCCCTCAAGGATTAAACCTACAAAGACAACCTTTAAAGGTGTCATACCAGGAGTGGAAGCCAACTGTACAGGCTCAGTCACACTGGAAGTGGTCTTCGGATCCCCGGATAATTTCCGGAGCGAAGAGTTAATCTTCGACATAGTCCCGTTTCGCAGCGGCTATCACGCTCTGCTCGGACGAACCGCGTTTGCAAAATTCAACGCGGTGCCGCATTATGCATACCTAAAGCTCAAGATGCCAGGCCCTCGTGGAGTCATCATGGTCAACGGGAATACGGAACGCTCCCTCCGGACGGAGGAACATACAGCGGCTCTCGCGGCAGAAGTACAGAGTAGCCTCTTAAGGCAATTCTCCAGTCCGGCCGTTAAACAGCCGGATACAGCAAAGCGCGCCCGAAGCAATACCAACCAAGACCACCTGGCGCGATCGGAGCATGCGTAGCAATGCGGCCCCAACCCTCGCCCGCGCATGATCGCAATAATAACACTCCGCGTACATCATTACGCTTTGGAGATACCATGGGCACAGGGGAGGGGGCACGATCGCAACGGACCCAGAGTGCGGTTCGACCACACCGGGGGCTCGCAAGTGTGCCCCCCTTTTTTATATTTTTTATTTTTCTTCTTTTATGTACACAGGACTCTGCTAACCAGAAGCCCTGTCCGGCGGCGACCCTGCCGAACTCATGACGCAACAGTCAGGGACTAAAGAAGGCTGCGACGAACACTCAGGTGGTCTCAATTACGAGCATTAAATTCGATTATATACACCAAGTCCGCAGCTAACCCCTGGAGGGGGACATGTTTACTTAGTCCAAATCCCTTGCTTACCGCACTATTTGTATCAGTCCGCTCTACTAGCAGACTTTCTTTCATTAATAATGCAGCACCTTTTTGATTGCAATTGCATTACCTTTTATATATATGCTCATTATATGACATCTTGCGCCCGTATATTTTGGTACGGCCTAATACGCCAGGGGCTTGTGTTCCCCACTCTATGGTGTGATAAGTCCGAACACTTTCACAAGTGCGGCACCCCGAACTTATAGCATTATATGAATCGGCTCCGAATCATGTCTTGGGTCAATAGTTGGGTTTGCCCGGCTCCCACGTTTTGGTGCCTTACGTTCCGTTCTGTCGGCTAAGGTGGCACTGGGAGAACCACTGCGATTGCACCCCGGTTGAGCCGGGCGAGCGCCTCAGTGGAGAAAGCTAAAACTGACTGGCATGATAAGGCGAGAGACTAGTCGCTGTTCGAGAGGTTTTTTCGGGTCCTTAAAGACTCACGCCGCTTCGAGCGAAGTTCCGGACAATGTCCGACAAAGGCGTGGATAGCGCCCCGGATTCGGTCTTCCGAATACCAGGGGCTTCGCCGAAATTTAAAATTATAGAATTCTATGGCTAAGTGAGAGTGTTCAAGCATTATAAGTCCGGTTGCCTTGTTCGTTGTGTTGAGCGCCTCCCTCGATGGACCCAACAATGGGAACAAGAGTGCTCAAGTTTATCCCGAACACCCCAGCACTCGTGGCTTGGGGGCTGAAGCCAATGACTTGCCATCTCTCAGATTTTATAAATGGCCGCACAGAAGGTAATATTTTAAATTAAAAAAGCGTTGCTCAAAGCGCACATGAACAAAGTTTCAGCGCACAGGATAATACATAGCAAATACACTCAAAGATTACATCTCTGGGGCACTCATCCGCAATATCGCGGGCTCCCTTCAGGACAGATTTATAATACATTTCGGGCGTGCGATACTCCTTGCCCGGCGGCGGTGGGTCCGTGAGAAGCTTCTCCGCATCCAACCTGCCCCATTGCACCTTTGTGCAGGCGAGGGCCCGGCGAGCGCCTTCAATACAGGCGGAGCGCTTGATGACATCCACCCAGGGGCATGCATCCACCAGCCGCCGCACGAGGCCAAAGTAGCTCCCAGGCATGGCCTGTCCAGGCCACAGCCGGACTATAAGGCCCTTCATGGCCTCTTCAGCTACCTTGTGGAGTTCGACCAGCTGCTTCAGCTGGTCGCTTGGGGGCACCGGGTGTCCGGCCTCAGCATACTGAGACCAAAAGACTTTTTCCGTCGAGCTCCCCTCCTCGCCATGATAGAATGCGGCGGCATCAGACGCACTATGCGGCAGATCTGCAAACGCCCCTGGAGAGCTCCGAATGCGGGTAAGCGTCAGGTATTTTACATTAACATGCTTGCTTTGCATGAAAAATGCCTTACCCGCCGCTATTTTCTTTACATCTTCAACCTCCTGAAGGGCCTTCTGGGCCTCGGCCTTGGCGGACTTGGCACTTTCGAGAGCCGAGGCCAGCTCGGACTCTCGAGTCTTGGAGTCACGCTCCAAACTCTCATGTTTCTCCATGAGAGCCCGGAGCTCTTGCCGTACTTCCGCTACCCGTGCCTCCTGCTTTTCTCTCTCTGCCCGTTCCGCGGCCGCACTGCGTTTGGCCACGGACACAGCCTCCTTCAGGGTTGCCACCTCTTGAGTGGCCCCTGCAATACACATATTATCCTTGTTAATTTTATTGCAACCAAAATCCTTTTCTGTAAGGTAACTATTCAAAGTGGTGTTACTCACCTTCTTTGTCCTCGAGCTGCCTCTTGGCATGGCCGAGCTCTTGCTCGGACCGCTCGAGATCCTTTTTCAGCACATCGACCTCCGCCGTTAGTACGGCAGAGGTCAGCAGCGCAGCCTGCAAACCCATATTGACATATGTTAAGCAACCCTGCGCATATTTTGTTAGATCCTCAGTCCGGCTTTTCTTTCCGAACACCGAACTGAGCATCAGGGGCTACTGTCTATGCGGTATTACATTACATAATTTTAACTTCTTACCTCAAAGCCTGTTAGAAGGCTGCTGCAGGCTTCGGTCAGCCTGCTTTTGGCGAGCTGAACCTTTTGAATCACCGCACTCATGATAGTGCGGTGTTCTTCCTCGATGGAAGCGCCTTTAAGCGCCTCCAACAAGTTATCCGGCGCCTCCGGTTGGATGGAGGCCGCCGGTTTCACGGTCTTGCCCTTCCTTCGAAGGGGCCGCTTGCCGGACTCTGGAACCACTGCGGGTTCCGATGTAGAGTCCGGCGCAAAGTCCGGGAGGCTGCCTGACGGCGCCTCCGGAGCCTCCTCCTGATGGGTCCCTCTCTCGGATCCCACCTCGGCGTCCTCGTCGGCGCGTGGGGTAGAGGCAGTCGGAAGTGAATCCACATCCGACGGGGCCAACGACCCGCTCGATGAGTCCGGGAGATCGTCATCGGCCAGACTACGGACAGAATGCGGCATTAAGGACACTACGCGACATGAAAGAAATTGCATATAAAGCATCTGGATACTTACGATCTTGGCGGACGCCTGGCCCTTGGAGGCCATTCATCCTCGCCAATGTTGGTGTTGGCGAAACTGTCCGGGGGGATAGTTCTCCCCCTCTTGGACCCTTCGGCCTCCCCTATTGGGGAAGCCTTCCTCTTCTTCTCTCCCTCTTCTGGGAGAGAAACCTCCTCGTCTTCGGGGGAGGAGTCCGCCTCGTCGTCAGACACCTAATTGCGGGAACTCTTTCGAGTCCCCACGGCCACCTTCTTGGCCTTCTTCTCCGGCACCACATGCGGTGCCGGAACCAGCAGCCCTACTAAACGGGCGTCCACTGGGTCTTCTGGCACGGGAGCCGGGCTGATGAGCTGCCTGGCCTTCTCCATCCATTCCTGTCAAAGGAAAGGAAAG
The DNA here is from genome assembly GCF_002162155.2 of Triticum dicoccoides. Lineage (NCBI taxonomy): Eukaryota > Viridiplantae > Streptophyta > Magnoliopsida > Poales > Poaceae > Triticum > Triticum dicoccoides. The sequence continues at coordinate 457,816,250 of NC_041389.1, forward strand.
AATGAAACCCTCTTATAATCAATTCGATTACTACAAAGTGTCCCGTAATGGGGTTGAATCACTTACCTCGTCAGTTGGATACTGCGAGCTGAATCCCCGATCTTCCGTCGCGGATGCGGGAGCTTCGGCGCCCTTAAACAGCACCCTCCAGGCGCCTTCATATGTCGTATCGAAGAGCCCGCTCAGCGCCTGGTGCTGTTCCGGATTGAACTCCCACAGATTGAATGCCCGTTCTTGGCATGGGAGAATCTGGCGGATGAGCATGACTTGGACCATGAGGGAGTCCTGGACTAGGGGGTGTCCGGACAGCCGGACTATCATCGTCCGCCGGACTCCAAGACTACGAAGATACAAGATTGAAGACTCCGTCCCGTGTCCGGATGGGACTTTCCTTGGCGTGGAAGGCAAGCTTGGCGATACGGATATGTAGATCTCCTACCATTGTAACCGACTCTGTGTAACCCTAGCCTCCTCCGATGTCTATATAAACCGGAGGGCTTTAGTCCGTAGGACACAACATACATTACAACAATCATACCATAGGCTAGATTCTAGGGTTTAGCCTCCTTGATCTCGTGGTAGATCCACTCTTGTACTACCCATATCATCAATATTAATCAAGCAGGACGTAGGGTTTTACCTCCATCGAGAGGGCCCGAACCTGGGTAAAAACATCGTGTCCCTCGTTTCCTGTTACCATCCGCCTAGACGCACAGTTCGGGACCCCCTACCCGAGATCCACCGGTTTTGACACCGACATTGGTGCTTTCATTGAGAGTTCCTCTGTGTCGTCACCGATAGGCTTGATGGCATCTTCAACCAACAACGCTGTCCAGGGTGAGACTTTTCTCCCCGGACAGATCTTCGTATTCGGCGGCTTCGCACTGCGAGCTAATTCACTTGGCCATCTGGAGCAGATCGAAAGCTACACCCCTGGCCGTTAGGTCAGATTCGGAAGCTTAAACTTCACGGCCGATGTCCGCGGAGACTTGATCTTCGACGGACTCGAGCCACAGCCAAGCGCGCCGCACTGTGACGACGGGCATGATCTAGCTCTCCCACCGAACAGTGCCTTGGTAGCCGCACACGAATCCGCTTCGGCCTTTAGTCCGGAGCCGATCGCCCAGATCGAGGACCGGTGGATAGACGCCGCCCCGGGGGCTTCAACATCCACGGCGATGGAGCCGAACACTAATCCTGTCCCCTGCGAAACTCGTGATTCCGAGGCGCCGGACTCATTGCCGGACTCCGAACCTCCCGCGCCCCTACCAATCGATTCGGATTGGGCGCCGGTTATGGAATTCACCGCCACGGACATCTTCCAATACTCGCCTTTTGGCGATATCCTGAATTCACTAAAGCATCTCTCATTATCAGGAGAGTCCTGGTCGGACTATGGCAAGGATGGTTGGGGTACGGACGACGAAGAAATTCAGAGCCCACCCACCACCCACTTTGTAGCCACTGTCGATGATCTAACCGACATGCTAGACTACGACTCCGACGACATCGACGCTATGGACGACGATGCCGGAGACGAACAGGAACCAACGCCTACAGGGCACTGGAAGACCACCTTGTCATATGACATATACATGGTGGACACCCCAAAAGACGGGGACGGCGAAGAAGCAGCGGAGGCGGACTCTTTAAAGAAGCAGCCCAAACGCCGGTGTCAGCGGCGCCGCTCTAAATCCCGCCACAGCAAGAATGGAGATTCCGGCACAGGAGATAATAATACTCCAGAGAGTGCCGAAGACAATCCCCTCCAGCAAGACTCAGCGCAGGAGGATGCAGAAGCAAGCCCTCACGAGAGGGCGGCAGACGAAGAGGTTGAGCATCATAACTATATGCCTCCCTCCGAAGACGAAGCAAGCCTCAACGATGATGAATTCGTCGTACCTGAGGATCCCGTCGAACAAGAGCGCTTCAAGCGCAGGCTTATCGCCATAGAAAACAGCTTAAAGAAAAAGTAGCAACAGCTTCAAGCTGATCAAGACCTGCTGGCCGATCGATGGACCGAGGTCCTCGCGGCCGAAGAGTATAAACTCAAACGCCCCTCCAAAAGTTACCCAAGACGCAAGCTGCTCCCCCGATTAGAGGAGGAAGCATACATACCTCCATCACCAGCGCACGATATGGCTGACCGACCACCCCGTGGTCGTGACAAAGAGGCATCCAGGGCCCCAGCCAAGACCGTACCCCGGCATCGCTCCAAAAGTACGAAGCCAAGAGGGAACGCGCCAGACTTGCGAGATATATTGGAGGACAAAGCAAGGCAATCCAGATCCATCTACGGATCACGTGGGCGCCCCACGACCCACGACGAATATCGTCGCGCCAGATACAATAACCCCGGCCGGGCCGAGCACAGCAGACAGCGCTCCCTCGAGCTGCGTCGCGATATTGCTCAATACAGAGGCGCCGCACACCCACTATGCTTCACTGACGAAGTAATGGATCATCAAATCCCTGAAGGGTTTAAACCCGTAAACATTGAATCCTACGATGGCACAACAGACCCCGCGGTTTGGATAGAAGATTGTCTTCTCCACATCCATATGGCCCGCGGGGACGATCTCCACGCCATCAAGTACCTCCCACTCAAGCTTAAAGGACCAGCTAGGCATTGCTTAACAGCCTGCCCGCAGAGTCAATTGGGTGTTGGGAAGACCTGGAGGCCTCATTCCTTGATAACTTCCAAGGCACGTATGTGCGACCACCAGACGCCGATGACCTAAGCCATATCATTCAGCAGCCAGACAAATCGGCCAGACAATTCTGGACACGGTTCTTGACGAAGAAAAATCAAATCGTCGATTGTCCGGATGCAGAGGCCCTTGCAGCCTTCAAACACAACATCCGGGATGAATTGCTAGCCCGGCACCTGGGGCAGGAAAAGCCGAAATCCATGGCAGCCCTCACATCATTAATGACCCGCTTTTGCGCGGGAGAGGACAGCTGGCTAGCTCGCAGCAACAATCTCCGTAAAAATTCTGGCAGTCCGGATACTAAGGACAACAACGGCAGGTCACGTCGAAACAAAAACAAACGCCGCATTAACGGCAACGATAAGGAGAATACGGCAGTCAACGCCGGATTCCGAGGCTCTAAACCCGGTCAGCGGAAGAAGCCATTCAAAAGAACCACTCCGGGTCCGTCCAATCTGGACTGAATACTCGACCGCTTATGCCAGATACATGGCACCTCTGAAAAGCCAGCTAACCACACTAATAGAGATTGCTGGGTGTTCAAGCAGGCCGGCAAGTTAATTGCCGAAAACAATGACAAGGGGCTACACAGCAACGACGAGGAAGAGACCCGACCGCCGAACAATAGAGGACAGAAGGGTTTTCCCCCACAAGTGCGGACGGTGAATATGATATACGCGACCCATATACCCAAGAGGGAGAGGAAGCGCGCACTAAGGGACGTCTATGCGATGGAGCCAGTCGCCCCGAAGTTCAATCCATGGTCCTCTTGTCCGATCACTTTCGATCGAAGAGACCATCTGACCAGCATACGCCATGGCGGATTCGCCGCATTGGTTTTAGACCCAATCGTCGATGGATTTCACCTCACGAGAGTCCTGATGGACGGCGGTAGTAGCCTGAACCTGCTTTATCAGGATACAGTGCGCAAAATGGGCATAGACCCCTCAAGGATTAAACCTACAAAGACAACCTTTAAAGGTGTCGTACCAGGAGTGGAAGCCAACTGTACAGGCTCAGTCACACTGGAGGTGGTCTTCGGATCCCCGGATAATTTCCGGAGCGAAGAGTTAATCTTCGACATAGTCCCGTTTCGCAGCGGCTATCACGCTCTGCTCGGACGAACCACGTTTGCAAAATTCAACGCGGTGCCGCATTATGCATACCTAAAGCTCAAGATGCCAGGCCCTCGTGGAGTCATCACGGTCAATGGGAATACGGAACGCTCCCTCAGAACGGAGGAACATACAACGGCTCTCGCGGCAGAAGTGCAAAGTAGCCTCTTAAGGCAATTCTACAGTCCGGCCATTAAATAGCCGGATACAGCAAAACGCGCCCAAAGCAATACCAACCAAGACCACCTGGCGCGATCAGAGCATGCGTAGCAATGCGGCCCCAACCCTAGCCCGTGCATGATCGCAATAATAACACTCCGCGTACATCATTACGCTTTGGATATACCATGGGCACAGGGGAGGGGGCACGATCGCAACGGACCCAGAGTGCGGTTCGACCACACCGGGGGCTCCCAAGTGTGCCCCCTTTTTTTACATACCTTTTATTTTTCTTCTTTTCTGTACACAGGACTCTATTAACCAGAAGCCCTGTCCGGCGGCGAATCTGCCGAACTCATGATACAATAGTCAGGGAATAAAGAAGGCTGCGATGAACACTCAGGTGGTCTCAATTACGAGCATTAAATTCGATTATATACACCAAGTCCGCAGCTCACCCCTGGAGGGGGACATGTTTACTTAGTCCAAATCCCCTGCTTACCGCACTATTTGTATCAGTCTGCTTTACCAGCAGACTTTCTTTCATTAATAATGCAGCACCTTTTTGATTGCAATTGCATTACCTTTCATATATATGCTCATTATATGACATCTTGCGCCCGTATATTTTGGTACGATTTAATACGCCAGGGGCTTGTGTTTCCCACTCTATGGTGTGATAAGTCCAAACACTTTCACAAGTGCGGCACCCCGAACTTATAGCATTATATGAATCGGCTCCGAATCATGTCTTGGGTCAATAGTTGGGTTTGCCCGGCTCCCACATTTTGGTGCCTTACATTCCGTTCTGTCGGCTAAGGTGGCACTGGGAGAGCCACTGCGATTGCGCCCCGGTTGAGCCGGGCGAGCGCCTCAGTGGAGAAAGCTAAAACTGACTGGCATGATAAGGCGAGAGACCGGTCGCTGTTCGAGAGGTTTTTTCGGGTCCTTAAAGACTCACGCCGCTTCGAGCGAAGTTCCGGACAATGTCCGACGAAGGCGTGGATAGCGCCCCGGATTCGGTCTTCCGAATACCAGGGGCTTCACCGAAATTTAAAATTATAGAATTCTATGGCTAAGTGAGAGTGTTCAAGCATTATAAGTCCGGTTGCCTTGTTCATTGTGTTGAGCGCCTCCCTTGATGGACCCAACAATGGGAACAAGAGTGCTCAAGTTTATCCCGAACACCCCAGCACTCGTGGCTTGGGGGCTGAAGCCAACGACTTGCCATCTCTCAGATTTTATAAACGGCCGCACAGAAGGTAATATTTTAAATTAAAAAAGTGTTGCTCAAAGCGCACATGAACAAAGTTTCAGCGCACAGGATAATACATAGCAGATTCACTCAAAGATTACATTTCTGGGGCACTCATCCGCAATATTGCAGGCTCCCTTCAGGACAGATTTATAATACATCTCGGGCGTGCGATACTCCTTGCCCGGTGGCGGTGGGTCTGTGAGAAGCTTCTCCGCATCCAACTTGCCCCATTGCACCTTTGTGCGGGCGAGGGCCCGGCGAGCGCCTTCAATACAGGCGGAGCGCTTGATGATATCCACCCAGGGGCATGCATCCACCAGCCGCCGCACGAGGCCAAAGTAGCTCCCAGGCATGGCCTGTCCAGGACACAGCCGGACTATAAGGCCCTTCATGGCCTCTTCAGCTACCTTGTGGAGTTCGACCAGCTGCTTCAACTGGTCGCTTGGGGGCACCGGGTGTCCGGCCTCAGCATACTGAGACCAGAAGACTTTTTCCGTCAAGCTCCCCTCCTCGCCACGATAGAATGCGGCGGCATCAGACGCACTACGCGCTAGATCTGCAAACGCCCCTGGAGAGCTCCGAATGCGGGTAAGTGTCAGGTATTTTACATTAACATGCTTGTTTTGCATGAAAAATGCCTTACCCGCTGCTATTTTCTTTACATATTCCACCTCCTGAAGGGCCTTATGGGCTTCGGCCTTGGCGGACTTGGCACTTTCGAGAGCCGAGGCAAGCTCGGACTCTCGAGTCTTGGAGTCACGCTCCAACCTCTCATGTTTCTCCATGAGAACCTGGAGCTCTTGCCGCACTTCCGCCACCCGCGCCTCCTGCTTTTCTCTCTCTACCCATTCTGTGGCCGCACTGCGTTCGGCCGCGGACACAGCATCCTTCAGGGCTGCCACCTCGTTAGTGTCCCCTGCAATACACATATTATCCTTGTTAATTTTATTGCAACCAAAATCCTTTTCTGTAAGGTAACCATTCAAAGCGGTGTGACTCACCTTCTTTGTCCTTGAGCTGCTTCTTGGCATGGCCGAGCACTTGCTCGGACCGCTCGAGATCCTTTTTCAGCACATCGACCTCCGCCGTTAGTGCGGCAGAGGTCAGCAGCGCAGCCTGCAAACCCATATTGACATATTTTAAGCAACCCTGTGTATATCTTGTTAGATCCTCAGTCCGGCTTTTTCTTTCCGAAACACCGAACTAAGCATCAGGGGCTACTGTCTATGCGGTATTACATTACATAATTTTAACTTCTTACCTCAAAGCCTGTTAGAAGGCTGTTGCAGGCTTCGGTCAGCCCGCTTTTGACGAGCTGAACCTTTTGAATCACCGCACTCATGATAGTGCGGTGTTCTTCCTCGATGGAAGCGCCTTTAAGCGCCTCCAACAAGTTATCCGGTGCCTCCGATTGGACGGAGGCCGCCGGTGTCACGGTCTTGCCTCTCTTTCGAAGGGACCGCTTGCCGGACTCTGGAACCACTGCGGGTTCCGATGTAGAGTCCGGCGCAAAATCTGGGAGGCTGCCTGACGGCGCCTCCGGAGCCTCCTCCTGATGGGTCCCTCTCTGGGATCCCACCTCGGCGTCTTCGTCGGCGCGTGGGGTAGAGGCAGTCAGAAGTGAATTCACATCTGACGAGGCCAAGGACCCGCTTGATGAAGCGGGGAGATCATCATCAGCCGGACTACGGACAGAATGCGGCGTTAGAAGGACACTACGTGACATAAAAGATGTTGCATATAAAGGATCCGGATACTTACGATCTTGCCGGACGCCTGGCCCTTGGAGGCCACTCATCCTCGCCAACGCTGGTGTTGGCGAAACTGTCCGGGGGGATAGTTCTCCCCCTCTTGGACCCTTCGGCCTCCCCTATTGGGGAAGCCTTCCTCTTCTTCTCTCCCTCTTCGGGGAGAGAAACCTCCTCGTCTTTGGGGGAGGAGTCCGCCTCGTCGTCAGACACCTGATTGCGGGAACTCTTTCGAGTCCCCGCGGCCACCTTCTTGGCCTTCTTCTCTGGCACCACGTGCGGTGCCGGAACCAGCAGCCCTGCTAAGCGGGCGTCCACTGGGTCTTCTGGCATGGGAGCCGGGCTGATAAGCTGCCTGGCCTTCTCCATCCATTCTTGTCAAAGGAAAGGAAAGAATGAAACCCTCTTGTAATTACCTCGTCGGTTGGATACTGCGAGCTGAATCCGCGATCTTCCGTCGCGGATGCGGGGGCTTCGGCTCCCTTAGACAGCACCCTCCAGGCGCCTTCGTATGTTGTATCGAAGAGCCCGCTCAGCGCCTGGTGCTGTTCCGGATTGAACTCCCACGGGTTGAATGCCCGTTCTTGGCATGGGAGAATCCGGCAGTAGAGCATGACTTGGACCACATCGACGAGCCTGAGCTTATTGCTCACCAGCTTCTGGATACAGTTTCGGAGTCCAGTCACCTCCTTCGAATCGCCCCACAGCAAGCCCTTCTCTTTCCAGGAGGTGAGCTGCGTGGGGACGCCAGATCTAAACTCGGGGGCCGCCGCCCATGTGGGCTTGCGCGGCTCGGTGATGTAGAACCACCCCGATTGCCACCCCTTGACGGAGTCCACAAAGGCCCCTTCGAGCCAAAGGACGTTGGGTAATTTACCCAACATGGCGCCTCCGCATTCCGCTTGCGTACCCAGCACAACCTTCGGCTTGACGTTGAAGGTCTTGAGCCACAGGCCGAAGTGGGGTCGGATGCAGAGGAAGGCCTCGCACACGACGATAAACGTCGAGATGTTGAGGATGAAGTTCGGCGCCAGATCGTGGAAATCCAGGCCGTAATAGAACATGAGCCCCCGGACGAATGGATGGAGCGGAAAGCCCAGTACGCGGAGGAAGTGGGGAAGGAAGACGACCCTCTTGTGAGGCCCGGGGGTAGGGACGAGCTGCCCCTCGTCGGGCAGCCGATGCGCGATGTCGCCGGAAAGATATCCGGCGCTGCGCAGTCTGGTGATGTGCTCCTCCTTAACGGTGGAGGCCAACCATTTTCCTCCCGCTCCGGACATATTCGGAGAAGGTCGACGCGAGATGCGCGAGCTTGGGCGTTGGAGCTTGGGCACGCGGAGGTGGAAAAGCAAAGGAGGAAGAAGGCGTAGGTGAGAAGGTAAATCCTTATCCCTTATATGTAGGCGGACGAAAACTGCGCGTCCCGCTGGCCTGATAAAACTCGCTTATCTCCCAAGCGCCACCATCAATGGTGCGGTTGGGTTACCCACGTTCGTATTGATGAGAATCCCGGAATAAGGGGAACACGATCTCTGCTTCGACAAGACGTGCCTAGGAAACCGCTTCGCTAAACGTGCTGAGGTGGTATAGTAAAAGATGATTCAAACAAAGGCTTGGTAGCGGTGTGATGTCACGCCGCATAATACGTCAGCAGATTGGACTGGTGTACATTTTATTCTCTCTACGGTGGAATGTGGAATTTATTTTGCAGAGCCGGACACTATCCTGGTGTTCATGATCTTCTCTGGATTAATCAAGGGAGGAACCCGCCTTGCAATGCCGAACATTATGCGCGCCGGACTTATCGTCATTGAAGCCTGGTTCAGGGGCTACTGAGGGAGTCCTGGACTAGGGGGTGTCCGGACAGCCGGACTATCATCGTCCGCCGGACTCCAAGACTACGAAGATACAAGATTGAAGACTCCGTCCCGTGTCCGGATGGGACTTTCCTTGGCGTGGAAGGCAAGCTTGGCGATACGGATATGTAGATCTCCTACCATTGTAACCGACTCTGTGTAACCCTAGCCTCCTCTGGTGTCTATATAAACCGGAGGGCTTTAGTCCGTAGGACACAACATACATTACAACAATCATACCATAGGCTAGCTTCTAGGGTTTAGCCTCCTTGATCTCGTGGTAGATCCACTCTTGTACTACCCATATCATCAATATTAATCAAGCAGGACGTAGGGTTTTACCTCCATCGAGAGGGCCCGAACCTGGGTAAAAACATCGTGTCCCTCGTTTCCTGTTACCATCCGCCTAGACGCACAGTTCGGGACCCCCTACCCGAGATCCGCCGGTTTTGACACCGACAGACCACGTCGACGAGCCTGAGCTTATTGCTCACCAGCTTCTGGATGCAGGTTCGGAGTCCAGTCACCTCCTTCGAATCGCCCCACAACAAGCCCTTCTCTTTCCAGGAGGTGAGCTGCGTGGGGACGCCAGATCTAAACTCGGGGGCCTCCGCCCATGTGGGCTTGCGCGGCTCGGTGATGTAGAACCACCCCGATTGCCACCCCTTGATGGAGTCCACGAAGGCCCCTTCGAGCCAAAGGACGTTGGGTAATTTACCCAACATGGCGCCTCCGCATTCCGCTTGCGTACCCAGCACAACCTTCGGCTTGACGTTGAAGGTCTTGAGCCATAGGCCGAAGTGGGGCCGGATGCAGAGGAAGGCCTCGCACACGACGATGAACGTCGAGATGTTGAGGATGAAGTTCGGCGCCAGATCATGGAAATCCAGGCCGTAATAGAACATGAGCCCCCGGACGAATGGATGGAGCGGAAAGCCCAGTCCGTGGAGGAAGTGGGGAAGGAAGACGACCCTCTCGTGAGGCCCAGGGGTAGGGACGAGCTGCCCCTTGTCGGGCAGCCGATGCGCGATATCACCTGAAAGATATCCGGCGCTGCGCAGTCTGGTGATGTGCTCCTCCTTAACGGTGGAGGCCAACCATTTGCCTCCCGCTCCGGACATGTTCGGAGAAGGTCGAGGCAAGATGCGCGAGCTTGGGCGTTGGAGCTTGAGTACGCGGAGATGGATAAGCAAAGGAGGAAGAAGGCGTAGGTGAGAAGGTAAATCCTTATCCCTTATATATAGGCGGACGAAAACTGTGCGTCCTGCTGGCCTGATAAAACTCGCTTATCTCCCAAGCGCCACCATCAATGGCGCGGTTGGGTTACCCACGTCCGTATTGATGAGAATCCCGGAATAAGGGGAACACGATCTCTGCTTCGACAAGACGTGCCAAGGAAACCGCTTCGCTAAACATGCTGAGGTGGTATAGTAAAAAATGATGCAAACAAAGGCTTGGTAGCGGTGTGATGCCACGCCGCATAATACGTCAGCAGATTGGACTAGTGTACATTTTATTCTCTCTACAGTGGAATGTGGAATTTATTTTGCAAAGCCGGACACTATCCTGGTGTTCATGATCTTCTCTGGATTATTCAAGGGAGGAACCCGCCTTGCAATGCCGAACATTATGCGTGCCGGACTTATCGTCATTGAAGCCTGGTTCAGGGGCTACTGAGGGAGTCCTGGACTAGGGGGTGTCCGGACAGCCGGACTATCATCATCCGCCGGACTCCAAGACTACGAAGATACAAGATTGAAGACTCCATCCCGTGTCCGGATGGGACTTTCCTTGGCGTGGAAGGCAAGCTTGGTGATACGGATATGTAGATCTCCTACCATTGTAACCGGCTCTGTGTAACCCTAGCCTCCTCCGGTGTCTATATAAACCGGAGGGCTTTAGTCCATAGGACAACATACATTACAACAATCATACCATAGGCTAGCTTCTAGGGTTTAGCCTCCTTGATCTCGTGGTAGATCCACTCTTGTACTACCCATATCATCAATATTAATCAAGCAGGACGTAGGGCTTTACCTCCATCGAGAGGGCCCGAACCTGGGTAAAACATCGTGTCCCTCGTCTCCTGTTACCATCCGCCTAGACGCACAGTTCGGGACCCCCTACCCGAGATCCGCCGGTTTTGACACCGATAATAGCCACGCCATTAAACAGAGGCTCAAGCACCATTAATGGAGACCTTGGGAGAGAGGTGGACGGCAGATGGAGGTCAAAGGGCTCTCCTCCCGATAAGCATGCGCAGGGGTCTGATCGCACGCCTCTCGTACTCAAATAGCTACCCTGCATGACACCTCCTAGCTAATAAAAAATGGGGACGCGTGGCGGCACGTAAATGGTACTAGTAAGTAGAACGCCCATGGTTTCAATAATACTTGTGTTTCCGATTGTAACGTGACAGCACTTGTTCCAAAATGACTTTGTTGATTGTTAATGTGTGCGCCTTCGCAAATCGGACTGCAGATTTACCACAGCATGTTGGTGCCATGTCATGGCACCAAGCCAAGTTCCATTATTTTCATGCGTGTTTTGGCTTTACAGGAATTAAAAAACTAAGTTTCTCAATGTTTCCAACCCAGCCACGATGCCCAGAATTTTGAATTTCATTCGCATGGAACCTAGAAATTTACCCGAGGACACACATGTGATTTTTCAACCAACTTTGGTGCACTGGAACATGTGCTTGTATTTCAAATTTGAATTATGCACACAAAGGTGACACGTTCCCTCCCAGAACCACGAGCCTTCTTGAGAGAAGCTCCGATTTGCAAGAAGCTTATACCAAAATTTGTTCCTATTCGGCCAATTTTTTTTTACCACGGCATGGCACTACCATGACATGACACCATGCCAAGTTTCATGATTTTAAAACCAAGTTTCTCAATGTTCTTGACCGAGCCACGATGCCCAGATGTTTGAATCTTATTCTCATTTTTTGCATGGGAGTAGAAATTTCACCCGAGGACACAAATGTGATTTTCAACCAACTTTGGTGCACGGGAGCACATGCTTGTAGTTCAAATTTGAATTATGCACATTAAATGACCAAAAACTCAATTAATGTGTAAATAAGGCCAAATGAAGCCGGAATAATTCCAAAATTTAATAGGGCACTCATGTAGTTCTATGTTGCATTTGTAAATAAACTCAAGGGGGACAACGTATATCGTTTCGCACTCAAAGGTGACACGTTCCCTCTCAGAACCACGAGCCTTCTTGAGAGAAGCTTCGGTTTGCAAGAAGCTTATACCAAAATCTGTTCCTATTCGGCCATTTTTTTACCACAACATGGTAGTACCATGACATGACATCCATACCAAGTTTCATGATTTTCAGACGTGTTTTGGATTTACAAGAATTTTAAAACCAAGTTTCTCAATGTTCTCGGCCGAGCCACGATGCCCAGATGTTTTAATTTTATTCTCATTTCTTGCATGGGACCTAGAAATTCACCCGAGGACACAAATGTGATTTTTCAACCAACTTTGGTGCACGAGAGCATGTGCTTGTAGTTCAAATTTGACTTATGCACATTAAATGACCAGAAACTCAATTTATGTATAAAAAACGACAAACGAACCCGGAATAATTCCAAAATTTAACATGGCACTAATGTAGTTCTATGTTGCTTTTGTTAAGAAACTCAAGGGCGAGGGGGTGGCACGTTCCCTCTTAGAACAACGAGCTTCCAAATCGGCCCAATTTTTTACCACAACATGTTAATGCCATGACATGACACCATGCCAAGTTTCATTACATGAATTTAAAATCTAAGTTTCTCGATGTTCTCGGCAGAGTCATGACGCCCAGATGTTTGAATTTCATTCTCATCTCTTCCATGGGACCTAGAAATTCAACCAAGGACACACATGTGATTTTTCAACCCACTTTGGTGCACCGGAGCATGTGCATGCAATTCATATTTAGATTATGCACATTAAAAGTCCAGAAACTCAATTAATGTATAAAAAGGCCAAATGAACCCAAAATAATTCCAAAATTTAACAGGGCACTCATATAGTTCTATGTTGCCTCTGTAAATAAAATCAGGGGGAGGCAGCGTATATCGTTTCGCACACAAAGGTGACACGTTCCCTCTCGGAATCACGAGGCTTGTTGAGAGAATCGCCGGTTTTGCAAGAGGCTTATACCAAAACTTGTCCCAATTCAGCCAAAAACTATACGTATGAAAACAGGGTTTAGATTATTCCAAACATCTCGCTACCTAGACCAATAATGTACAATGATTTGAATTCAACATAAAATGGATACAGATATTTGAATTGGAGAGCGTATGGTACATGTAGTTCATAGTGAAATATGATTACTGCTATATGCATGTCTTTTTGTTATCAAGATAATATTTAAATTATTGTATAACTTGACAACAATCGTAATCAAATAAGAAAAATTGATTCAAATTTAGTCCATATGGTAGACGACAATATATATGTTCACATGGTGGAGTAAAATGTTCATATATGATGGAAGATCAGAATGTATGACTACATCAATTAGAAACCGCAAGGTCACCTAATGATATATTCGAATTCAACATAACGTGGATTCAAAAATTGAAATTCGAGATCATGGCATCTGTAATCATATAAAAAGGGACATTACTCTTTCTTTGGTGGGAATTGATTTGTTTTTTGTTGTTGTTGAGGGAAGTGCGAACGATTTGGTACTGTGCAGGGTAATCATGTTCTCCCGATTATTTTTACATTTTTCTTGTAGTTTTTTAATGGCATCTATAGCAATATAGTAAAAGGGGACATGACTCTCTTGTGTCTTGTATGATTTTTTTACACGTTAAGTTTGTTCTGCCGAACAAGGAATCCGCACCTTGTTATCCCGAAATTTTCAAGCTCGAGTATCTTTTGTCTCACCTGCTTTGAAACTCCCGCTTCTTCAACCCGCATTGTGCCTTGTTATCCCTAAATTTGGACGCGCGCGAGAACTCCCTCCTCATTCGAAATCGCTCCCGCAGCCCAGACACGCGAAATCCCCCTTCTACCCCTCAGCCGGAAATGAAGCTCCACATCGCGGTGTCAAAACCGGTGGGGGTACGCTGGTAACTTACCCTACATTTCGGACAAGCGCGTCCCTAAGCTTGGCTCCCCCCTCCCCCTTCCGCCCC
>NC_041389.1:457830676-457843647 GCF_002162155.2 Triticum dicoccoides
AACCCGCGAAACCCCACGCTCCTCCATCGGCCTCCCGACCGCCGCCCAGCCGGAGACTCTTCCCCGACTACGTCGTCCACCGCAACAGCTCGCCGTCCCTCATCCACCGCACTGGATGAGGATCCGTTGTCGATCTCGTCGTCCCGCCGGATCAGCCGCCCCGTCCTCCACCTCCAAGGAGCTGCCCCGATGTTCGCCTCGTCTATCGCGCCACCTCAACCCCACAGCGCCATCTTGACCTACCCCACCGGAACCGCAGCACCCTCACCAATTCCTCCGATGAAGCCGAGGCCAACTCGGCGCCACCAAGGAGGTTCTGCACTCACCGCTGCATTTTATCTTTTATTCGATCTCACGGGGCTGCCGGTGCTCGATACCGAGCAGACATGGCGTCTCCATCGACGGCGCCATCGCCGGCCACATCATCCACAGCGTCTCTCCCCCATGTCGTTGCTTCCTCGGCGGCGACTTCCACAACGGCACTAGCTGCAGCTGCTCCAGCTCTCGCTCACGCTGCGGCTCTGTTCTTGCTGTTGGTCGCGCTGCTGCACTACTCCTGCTTTTGTTCGTGCTGCTGCTCTGCTCTTGCTCTCGCTTGCGCTGCTGCTGCTGCTGCACGACCTCCGGCAGCTACAGGAGTTGCTGCTTTAGCACTCGCTCGCGGTGCTACTGCACGACTTGCTCTCTGCTAGTGTGTTCCCTGCTCGAGCGTCTGCTGATTTAGATCACTGCTTCTCTGCTACTAGTGCTCGAACGCCCTAAACATCTATTGCAATGCTCTGTTACTAGTTCAATCAGTTTCGACAGTAAAATTCAGTTTCGACTGTGAAGTTCATTTTCTTCAGTTAAGTTCAGAGTGAACAGTACTTACAGCATCTGTCGGAGCGGCCGTGGCGTGGCTGATGCGTTTTACATCTAGCACTTTTTGGTGATGTATTTTACATCATCTATTGCAGATGATATTAGGGTCCCAGTTCAGATTAAAGTTGTTTGTCTTGTCATGCTTCAGCCTCGTTGCCGTACACCTTAGCGGAGCTGCTCCAACGACAGAACAGTCCATCACAGCGGAGCAGTACCCTCGGCGCCGTTTCTAGAGGCCTCGGATCTTCTTCCCCGCCTCCGACAGTCACACCAGCATCATCACCATCCTCCACGTCCAACCCAATGATGCTGAGGTCCACAAGGCTATGCCAAAGAGGTTGTACACTCATCGCATCACTTTGTTTCTCCATTCCTCTGTTCTTCCAATTCATGTGAGCCAAACACCCAGGTTGACTGAAATCCTATGTTTCCAAATGCTCTGTTTTGCACATGCATTCCTATCCTATTCCTGTGTTTTTCCTATCCCTGCGTTTATAGAATCCTCCAATTCTAAGGATCCCTTACAGATTTACTTCATTTTCATATTGGTGTCAAAGAAAACTATGTGTGTTATGTCATGCTCCTGCCGTGCCGTCATCCACCCCACCTGAGGTGCACCATCGATAGAAGCGTTCACTTCAGCAGAGATCCCCCCTGCAGACTTTCTTTCGCCGCCTCAGATCATCTTCCCCGTTGCCGGCAGCCACGCCAACTGCATTACCATCATCGACTGAGCAGATGAACCTGAGGACTAGACAGTTCCGGAAGAGAGGTCGCAGTCTTTCGTGTTTGCTTACGTTATGCATTGGTTATTATTACCTGCTACTTTATCGTTCAATCTTGAGTTTTGAATTGCCCATGGGTCTCATATTGAGCCATCAATGAATAGTATATGTCTACTATCTGTTTCATCTGGGGTCTTCTATGTGGTTCATGTTGGGTGGGCAACAAACAATAGATGATCCATTGTCTATCTTTTTAAACTGAAGCTATAATCTACCTGCTATCATTAGTTTTGGATCCATCCACTCGTTTGCTACCATCAGTCTTGATTTTTGCATGCACCCCTTAGGCCTTACAAAATCTAACTATTTTTTTATTATGCATGTCAGATATTGTACACAATCGTACTGAACATGTAGAGAAAAAGAGAAGACCGTTGCGTGCGAATATAATGTCATGCAGACGCTGCTCCATGGTGGGCGAAGTGCCCCCCCCCCCTCTCCTGCATTTCCAGATTGTATTCCAGAGGAAGATAACTGTTCGGATGGAGATTCAGAAGGAGCCGACCATGCCTGTTTACCACCTGAGGTGTTTGCTCTAACCTGGCATGCTGATGTTGGTCATATCATGCATATGGCGACTTGCATTGCTTACACTATACATCTTATATGTAATCAACTTAGTTTAGATTTGCTTTGTGTGAATGCCACCTGTTCGCTTTCTATATCATACTCCCACCATTCCTAAATATTTGTCCTTTTAGAGATTTCAACAAGTGACTACATAGGAACAAAATGAGTGAATCTACACTCTAAAATATGTCTATATACATCCGTATGTGGTAGTCCATTTTAAATCTCTAAAAAGACAAATATTTAGGAACGGAGGGAGTATATGGGAATTATGCGATGCCATCTTCTTTAGCCAGGCATCATATACGTGAATCATGTAATGCCATCCTGTTTAGCCAGTCATCGTATATGTGAATTGTATCGTGCCATATTTTTTCCATAATGTGTTCCATTTGTCAGCAATGTTTATACATTCATCTACTCTTCCTGTGCATCAGCCATTTGAGTCGGTCATGGGAAAATTTGGAGTGAAAACAAGGTCTTCTGAGCAGTCAGTGCTACCTGTCGATGCAGATTTCTTGCTGGTTACAGATAGCTCCTCAGAGGAGGATTCAGAGAGAGATGACCAGTCGTATCCCCCCCCCCCCGAGGTGCATGCTCTAACTTGGCTGGGTTATATTGCTCATATCATGCATATGGTGTCTTGCATTGTCATGCCATCTGCTTAGATTAGACATGCTTTGTGTGAATGCCTCCTGTTTGCTTTCTATATCAGATATGTGAATTATGCAATGCCATGTTTTTCAGCCAGTTATCATATATGTGAATTATGCACCGCCATGGAGCCAGGCATCATATATGTGAATTATCTCATGCCATCTTTTTTTCATTACATATTCCATTTGTCGACAATCTGTGTATACTGAAGTACTCTTCATGTGTATCAGCCATTTGAGCCGATTATGGAAAAATCTGGAGTTAAAACAAGGTCTTAAGAGCAGGCAATGGTACCTGTTGAAGCATATATCTCGATGGTTACAGGGAGCTCCTCAGAGGAGGATTCAGAGACAGATGACCAGTCCTATATCCCACCTGGGGTGTATGCTCTAAGTTGCAATGTTTATATTTCTCATATGATGCATATGGTGTCTTGCATTGCTTAGTTTAGACATCATATGCACAATATTGAATTCTATCTGCTTAGTTTAGAGATCATACATGCGAGTGCCAGCTGCTTAGTATATGAATCAATTATGTCAATTATATCATGCCATCCTGTATACTTAGACAACATGTATGTGAATTATTTCATCCCAACCTATCTTAGAAAGACATCATATAGTTTTGTCATGTCATCCTGTTTAGGTACTCATCATATGTTGAATTATGCCATTATATCCTGTTAAGTTATCCATCATATATCTGAAACTGTGTCATGCTATCCTGTTTAGTTAGGCATCATATATGTGAAATTGTGTCATGCTGTCCTGTCTGGTTAGACAACATATATGTGAATTACCACATCTGTCTATCATACAATGTCTGTACGTTCAATTTCTTTTCTTGTTTATCAGCCATTTGAATTGGAGGGGGTGATGGCAGTATCTAAGGGAGCAAAAACCCATTCTTCACAAAAGACAGTGCTACCCGTCGATGTAGATAGAACCATGGTTGTACTGGCCCACAAACTAGCCCCACCACACATAATCGAGACTCTTCCAGATTGCACACTTACACCGTTGGGCAGAGAACCAGCTACAACCCATCTAACCGCAACCCCAGTGGATAGTAACCCACTTATAGTTGACAAAGCACCATGTCCACCACAGAGTACCCCCACACGAGCAGTTTGTAAAGCTACTGCAGTGCCCAAAGCACGAAGACCACCACAGCTAACCCAAACTCCACGTTTAAAGCAAAAGAGCAACTGTTCTCATGTCAGATTCCGTAGCTTTGGTCCAGACTCCTTTGTTGTTGCATCACTGTATTTACTCATACCAACTACTTTCGAATTTGAAGGATCCAATTGAAACTCCAATGGCGCAACATGTATGTTTTAAACCTATTTCTTTAACCGGATTGCTGTTCTAACTTCTTGCTCTATGTTGATTTCAGTTTAAGTTGTATAAACAGTTATGTTCTCATGTGATGCACATTACAAGTGCTGCCAATGCTGTGTAGTTTCTCACACTTATATTCTGTCTATGTTGCTGTGTCTTAAAAATATATGAGTTGAACTGTGTCTCTATCTTGATTAGGGAACATAAACTAGAATGATATGGACAATACAGTGACCATAGTATATAGATATATGTTTGTTTCATGTTGTTATCCTGTCCACCTTACTACTGAACCGGTTTACCAAAATGAGTTTGGTATACTACAAGCTAAACCTGTGATGTGTCTGCTTGTTTCTCTTGTAGTATGCAAACAGAATATTGGAGAAGAGCACCCCACTATGCAATGGTAGAGAAAGTAATGCAGATAAGGTTCAAGATAGTTTGACAACCCTGTTGGTCTCCAAGAAAGGTGATAAAAACGATCTTGTAGACAGTGAGAAAACCCCACAGTCCTGTGTTGATGTAGTGTTCGAGTTACTGGCCAGTACTGCTGGCACAAGCTCTTCGAACTCGCTGCCTGAATCACTTCGGCTTCTTCAGTCTCAGCTACAAGCTAAAAGGCATCAGTCATCTGTGCTACGGCAAGAAGCCAAAGGACTGAGGAAGTCCCTGCAGAATTCAGATGCGTACTTTCTTGTGCAACAGCAAGCGCTGGAGGATTTAAGCGCCAAACAAGAGAAAGTTAATAAGCTTGCTAAGCATCTTGCCAGCATTATGGGTACCTAGGATATTGTTTCTTGAACTCTTCTGAAGTGGTTTCAGTTTTGGACTTGTTTTGCTGCGGCATTTATATGCTGCTGTGTTCCCTATATTTGCACTGGTGGTGAACTTTGATGCCCAGTGGATGTAATATGTGTAATAGCCGTGATAGCCTAGCATAAGTTGCTTGCTTATTTATTTCCTTGTTGTCTTGTTTATTTGTTTGCTTGTAGTCAGTGCAGTTCTTTTTATGCGGTTTGCTAGTGGCTGCAATAACCTATTTTTTAAAACTAGGCCACAATAACCATGGGCTAATATTTACTGTAGTGACATTGGGCCTCCTACGGGCCGTAGAAACAGTGGGCCTTCTATGGGTCGTAGAAACAGTAGGCCTTCTACGGGCCGTAGAAACATTGGGCCTTCTACGGGCCGTAGAAACAATGGGCCTTCTATGGACCCTATCATCAATGGGCCTTATACGGGTCGTATGATCGATTGGCCAAACATGGGCCAATAACAGGCCGCATTACGGCCGTAAACAGGCTAGAGTTGGAATTGTCCGTTCATGGGCCGACCATAACGGGCCATCGTTAATAGGATGTATTTGATGACGCTATGAAAACGGCCCAATGTATTAACGGACCACAAACGGGCCGACTGTAACCACGGGCTGAATTTGGCCCACAAGCAGAAAATTACAGTAACGGGCCATAAGTAAACGAATGCTCGAAATGAGCCCAAGAATAAATAGGCTCTGAGAAGGCTGAAAGATAACATGGGCTGGAAACGGCCCAACTGAATAACGGGCCACTAATGGGTATAAAGTGATACACTGCTCATTACGGGCCAGTTTCACCACCGGCCGTTAATGGGTCTAAAGTGATACACTGTTCATTGCATGCCAGTTTCACCACGGGCCGTTAATAGGCCAAGAGTTACATAGGGCCTTGAGGGAGTCCTGGACTAGGGGGTGTCCGGACAGCCGGACTATCAATATCCGCCGAACTCCAAGACTACGAAGATACAAGATTGAAGACTCCGGCTCGTGTCCGGATGGTACTTTCCTTGGCGTGGAAGGCAAGCTTGGCAATACGGATATGTAGATCTCCTACCATTGTAACCGACTCTGTGTAACCCTAGCCTCCTCCGGTGTCTATATAAACCAGAGGGCTTTAGTCCATAGGACAACAGACATCTCAACAATCATACCATAGGCTAGCTTCTAGGGTTTAGCCTCCTTGATCTCGTGGTAGATCTACTCTTGTACTACCCATATCATCAATATTAATCAAGCAGGACGTAGGGTTTTACCTCCATCGAGAGGGCCCGAACCTGGGTAAAAACATCGTGTCCCTCGTTTCCTGTTACCATCCGCCTAGACGCACAGTTCGGGACCCCCTACCCGAGATCCGCCGGTTTTGACACCGACATTGGTGCTTTCATTGAGAGTTCCTCTGTGTCGTCACCGATAGGCTTGATGGCATCTTCAACCAACAACGCTGTCCAGGGTGGGACTTTTCTCCCCTGACAGATCTTCGTATTCGGCGGCTTCGCCCTGCGGGCCAATTCACTTGGCCATCTGGAGCAGATCGAAAGCTACGCCCCTGGCCGTCAGGTCAGATTTGGAAGCTTGAACTTCACGGCCGATGTCCGCGGAGACTTGATCTTCGACGGACTCGAGCCATAGCCGAGTGCGCCGCACTGTGACGACAGGCATGATTTAGCTCTGCCACCGAACAGTGCCTTGGTGGCCGCACACGGGTCCGCTCCGGCCATTGGCCCGGAGCCGATCGCCCAGATCGAGGGCCGGTGGATAGACGCCGCCCTGGGGGCTCCAACATCCACAGCGATGGAGCCGAACACTAATCTTGTCCCCTGCGAAACTCGTGATTCCGAGGCGCCGGACTCCTCTCCGGACTCCGAACCTCCCGCGCCCCTACCAATCGATCCGGATTGGGCGCCGGTTATGGAATTCACCGCCGCGGACATCTTCCAATGCTCGCCTTTCGGCGATATCTTGAATTCACTAAAGCATCTCTCGTTATCAGGAGAGTCCTGGCCGGATTATGGCCAGGATGGTTGGGATACGGATGACGAAGAAATTCAGAGCCCACCCACCACCCACTTTGTAGCCACTGTCGATGATCTAACCGACATGCTAGACTACGACTCCGAAGACATCGACGCTATGGACGACGATGCCGGAGACGCACAGGAACCAGCACCCACAGGGCACTGGAAGGCCACCTCGTCATATGACGTATACATGGTGGATACCCCAAAAGATGGGGACGGCGAAGATACAGCGGAGGCAGATCCCTTAAAGAAACAGCCCAAGCGCCGGCGTCAGCGGCGCCGCTCTAAATCTCGCCACTGCAAGAATAGAGATTCCGGCACAGGAGATAACAATACCCCAGAGAGTGCCGAAGACAATCCCCTCCAGCAAGACTCAGCGTAGGAGGATGCAAAAGCAAGCCCTCACGAGAGGGCGGCAGACGAAGAGGTTGAGGATCATAACTATATGCCTCCCTCCGAAGACGAAGCAAGCCTCAATGACGACGAATTCGTCATGCCCGAGGACCCCATCGAACAAGAACTTTTTAAGCGCAGGCTCATCGCCACAGCAAGAAGCCTGAAGAAGGAAAAGCGGAAGCTCAAAACAGCGGAAGACACGCTCAGAATGAGATGGAGCAAAGCGCCCAAAACCGCAGATAAATACGGCAATGGCCACCAATCGAAGAGCTACCCGAAGCATAAGCTGCTACCAGAATTCGATGAGGAGGCCATAGAGCCTCCACCGTCAAATGGCCCAGCCAGGTCCATCTACGGACCCAAAAAGAAGGCCCCAGGAAGCAAGGTAACACGTCAAGTGTCCGATGATAGCGGCACTTACAAGTACAGGGGCGCCGCACACCCACTATGTTTCACCGATGAGGTGCTGGACCATGAATTCCCAGCAAGGTTTAAACCCATAAACATAGAGGCCTATGATGGAACAACAGACCCTGGAGTCTGGATAGAAGATTATATACTACATATACACATGGCTAGAGGAGACGATCTCCACGCCATAAAATATCTACCCCTCAAGCTCAAAGGGCCAGCCCGTCATTGGCTCAAAAGCCTCCCAGAAAACACTGTTGGAAGTTGAGAAGAGCTCGAGGACGCGTTTAGAGCGAATTTTCAAGGGACTTATGTCCGTCCTCCAGATGCAGATGATTTAAGTCATATAACTCAACAGCCCGGAGAGTCAGCGCGGAAATTCTGGAACAGGTTTCTTACCAAAAAGAACCAAATAGTCGACTGTCCGGACGCCGAAGCCTTAGCAGCTTTCAAGCACAATGTCCGAGACGAATGGCTCGCCAGGCACCTCGGTCAATAGAAACCGAGGACAATGTTCGCACTAACAAACCTCATGACCCGCTTCTGTGCGGGAGAGGATAGCTGGCTAGCAAGAAGCAGCACCAGCAACCCAAGTACATCCGAGATAAGAGATGGAAACGGAAAATCACGGCGCAGAAAAGAGCAGCGCCGGAATAAAGAGAAAAGCCCAAAGAGCGCGGCAGTCAACGCCGGATTCAAAAGCTCGCGGCCCAATACTAAGACACAGCCTCTTAAGGATGACAGTGACGAATTGTCCAACTTAAACAAAATTTTGGGTCGGATATGTCAAATCCACAGTACCCCCGGAAGGCCTGCAAATCACACCCACAGGGATTGTTGGGTTTTTAAACAGTCCGGCCGACTAAATGCCGAACACAAGGGGCTCGACGCGCCAAGCGAAGAAGATAAATCCCACCAGCAGGGCACCGGAAAACAAAAGACTTTCCCACAAGGGGTCAAAGCAGTAAACTCACTTCATGTGATAACACGGAAAAATAGTGCGGCACTTTCTAAAAAGAGCTTCGCGCGGTCCAACCCAGCAGACCGTAGAGATTGGATATCAAAACCAATCACTTTCGACCACCTGGAATATTCCAGAAGCGTTCGAAATGCGGGACGGACTCCCTGATATTGAATCCCATAATAGACAGATTACAATTTACTAACGTCTTAATGGACGGAGGCAGTGACTTAAACCTGCTATATTCAAACACAATCCGTAGGATGGGGATAGACCCAACCAGAATTCGACACAGCCGCACTTCCTTCAAAGGAGTGACGCCAGGCCCTTACGCCAAGTGCACAGGCTCTATATTACTAGAAGTCATGTTCGGATCGCCGAACAATTTTCGACGCGAAAAATTAATTTTTCATATCGTCCCATTTGAAAGTGAATATCAAGAACTCTTGGGACGAAAGGCTTTTGTCAGCTTCAACGCCATACCGCATTACGCGTCTCTTACACTCAAGATGCCTGGTCCGCGTGGCGTCATTTTAGTGCGAGGGTCACTTAAAGACCCCGGACTCGGATAGACGAATCCGGCTTCAGCAAGCTAGGGGCTCCCTAGCCGCATACCCCTTCACAGGGGGCTGCTCGCACAAACAACTGCGGGTTCATACAAACCCCGCTCTAATTATTTATATTTCTTATTTTACACATATTTTTCGCACGATTTATTTTCAAACTACACGTTCCTCTCTTTTTACAGATGAACAACGTGCATACCCGTCCAGGATAACGGTGCAACGGAGACACGGGCGCAGACGTGCAGTAGGGACCCGTTGTGAGGATTCTTTTCAGATTAAGACCCTGCGTAAACCTTTCTTACTGTCTCTTGTTGTTACACTCCCTTGGTTTCTTCCTATAGCCAAAGTGGAGCCTGACGTTTTGGCATCGGCCGCGTCAGAAGACCATGCCCGTACCTGGACACCAGGGGCTTAGGGCATCTCTGCCCATTATTATAAAGACCGAACACCTTAGGGAGTGTTCGGCGTCTCGAGTTAGGCATTATATGCATCAGCTCCGAATCATGTCTTTGGTCAAATGTTGGGTTTGCCCGGCACCTGTGTTTTGCTGCCTTACGTTCCGTATCACCGGCTAACGTGGCACCAGGAGAACTACTGCGATTGTGCCCCAGTTCGGCTGGGCGAGCACCTCAGTAGAGAAAGCCGAAAACTGACTGTCACGATACAGCGAGAGACTGGTCAACCACTCGATCGACTACCGAAATGTTTAGAATTCCCCGCTTTGACGAAGGACCGTTTCCCGGTCAGGCACATATGCACCCTGAATTCGGATATGTGCGGTGCCACCAGGGGCTATATCGTAGCCCCACCCTCGAGCTCCACTGGCTAAGTGAAAGTGATAAAGCATTATAGTCTGGATTGCCTCGTTCGCTACGCTACCACCTCCTTATAACAGGACCGAGACGTCGGATTAAGTGTGAAAACGCGCTATTTTTGCGAACACCCCAGCACCTTGTGCATGGGGGCTGAAGCCGACGACTGCCATCTTTCAAGTTAGACACAAGTATACGTAAACGGCCGCACAGGAGAAGTTTTACTACTTGGACGCACAAGTATAAAAAGCAGTTATAACATAATCATCGATTTACAAGCTAATGCGTTCATTTGAACGTTACATTCTTCGAGCACTGCGACTCTATTACACGAGCGCCACGCATAACTTCCCCGAAATAGTGCTCAGCAGGGAGCCGGTCTTCATCCGAACCCTGGGCAGCAACAGCGGTGGCGTCCATCTCTGGACAATGTGCCTTCACACGGGCAAGAGCCATCCGCGCGCCCTCTATGCAGGCCGACCGCTTCATCTCCTTTATATGCGGCACCGCTCCAGGGAATTGTTGTAGTAAGCCAAAGTAGCTCGTCGCCTTGGACCTCTCTGGCCAGACATGGGCCACGATGTCAGTCATGGCAAGTCCGGACAATCTATTTAGCTCGGCCCATTCGGCCAACCGGTCTGTCAATGGAAGTGGGCGATCCGGACTGTGGAATTGAGACCAATATAGCTCTTCCGTCTCGTGATCCTTCTGGCTCCGGAAGTGCTTAACGGCATCGGCCGCACTTGCAGCTAAGTCCATATACGGATCCTCCGGACTCCACAGCCGCTCAAATTGAGCATACTTTCCATCCATAAACCGGCGACGCAGCAGAAAAGGCTTGCCAGCCACGATCTCTCCGGCCTGGCGCAGTTCCTCCTTCATAGCCCACATTGCAGAGCGGGCATCCTTGGCTTCGGCAGTGGCCTTCTTCAGGTCTTCCCACTCCGATAAGCGCTCCTTTTCAAGAGCCTCATTGCGGTCGGCAGCATCCTTTACTTTCATGGCCAATTCGGCCACCTCTGCCCTGCTTTGGCAGTGCGCAGCCTTCTCGGCTTTCAGCTCTTCGGCCGCCCTCCAGGCAGCCGCGTCACTCCTTCGGGCTTGCTCCTTAGCTTGGGCAAGTTCAGCCCGAAGGCTCTCCACAGCAGCAGCGCCGTCTGTATACCAGCATAAAATTTATCAGAGGAGGGCTTCGACCCCCTTAAATAAAGCAACTGCGGAGAATTTATTTACCTTGCGACTCATCAAGTCGCCGGTTGACAAGTGCGATGTCTGCATCCACCATGTCAAGTTGCCGACTTAGCTCGGCAAACTCACTAGTCCGGCTAGCCCCCGGACTATCCGCCACCTGCATAGGAACAACGGAATTCATTCCTTTAGATTTCGATCCTCGGTACGCTGTCGTTTCCAACAACCTACTAAGTCTCAGGGGCTACTATCTATACAGGGCGCATTTTTTATATGCAAAACTGTTAAAAGACAAAGGGGTGCGTCATTCTCGCATACCTCAAATCCCGCCAGCAAACTCATGGCGGCATTACGCAATTCGCTCTCGGCGGACGAAATCCTTCCAATCACCATACGCATTAACGCACGGTGATCTTCTGAAATGGACGCCCTCTCAAGCAGATTCTTCAGTTCTCCCGGCCGGACACTAGAAGGTGCCGAACTCTTTGGCCCCTCCGGACTCGGGGATACCCTCCGTGATGACACTTCAGGTTCGCCTGCCTCATCTGGCGGCGCTGCGGACGGAGGCGTATCGCTCTCCATCATCTCCGGAAGAAGGTCTCCCGAAGATGAACTCATCTGAGAAGGCTGCAGATCCGAACTGCAACATAAATATTTCGGTTACCTACAGAAGCACAAATGAAGGTATTTCCTTACTAATTAACTCCCTCTTTCATACTCACGGCTCGCTGGAGGGCCGATCCTTGGGTGATGATTGTGCGTCCGGATTCTTTCCGGACGCCGGACCCCCTGGGGAAGATCTCTTCCCACGCTTAGGGGCTTTGGCCTCCGGATCTTCGGAGGCGGTCCTCTTCTCCCCCTGAAGAGAGGGATTCTTGGTTTCCCCCTCTTCAGTTGCCCCTTTGGGCGAAATATTAGCTCCTCTATTTTCCCCGTCGCCCCCTTCTGTGGGCGCGACCTCCAACATTCTGACCAGCACGGGCTCCAGTGCGGTCTCCGGGAGGGGGGCTGGACACCTTATCAGCCTTGATCGCGCCACCCATTCCTGTAAAGAATAAGGGGTTAGGAGGCGAACTCTAGAAAGGCATATAAACAGAATGTCCGGACTCTGAGCTATTTACCTGAGTATCCCGGCGATCGCGGCTTAGCCCTGTGTCCTCGGCTAAATCCGGACACGCCACCTGCGGTTCGAAGAACAGCTTGTACATCTCCACGGGTGTCGCACCCATAAAATGTTGGAGAATACGAGGTCCCTCCGGGTTGAACTCCCATAGACGGAGAGGACGGCGTTTGCAGGGCAGAAGATGCCTGATTAGCATAACCTGCATCACCTTGATCAGGTCGATCTCCCTTGCTTGGAGATCTCGAATCCGGCCCTGCAGTAAAGGCACGTCTTTGGACGGCCCCCAATTGAGCCCTTGGTTGACCAACGACATCAGTTGGCGTGGAGGTCCCGGGCGGAATAAGGGCGGCGGCTTTTGCCTGCTGCCCCTTGGAGCGGTGATGTAGAACCACTCCTGCTGCCACAGTCCAGGTTCCTCTTGGAAGGAACCCTCGGGCCACGGGGCATCGACCTTTTTGCTTAT
>NC_041389.1:457843767-457857576 GCF_002162155.2 Triticum dicoccoides
GTGGGGAATGACGCGGAGGAAGGCTTCGTAGACAATAATGAATGCGGAGATATGGAGGATGGACTCCGGAGCCAAGTCGTGAAAGTCTAGCCCATAGTAGAACAGGAGCCCTCTCACAAAGGGATCCGTCAGGAAGCCTAAACCCCGACGGAGGTGGGATACGAAAACGACGTATTCACCGGGCTCGGGGGCTGGCACAGCCTGCCCTTGGGCAGGCAACCTGTGCGAAACCTCGTAGGCCAGGTGCTTGGCCTCACGCAACTTCAATATGTCCTCCTCCCACCGCCCCTGGAGGTCGGAGCCGGACATGATGGAGGGTCCGAAGCGCTCGAATCTGAGGCTCTGGGTGTTGGAACTGGGAGCGGGGAAGAGATTCGATGCGAGATTGAAGAACAATGGCGAGCCTTGGTCCTCTTATAAAGGGGAAGAAATACCAAGGGCCGTCTCTGTGACCGTTTGGGATTCCCCTTCGATAGAGGAGGCGTGGCGACAGGAACGGTTGGGTTACCCACGCACGTATTGATGAGAATCCCGGAATAAGGGGAACACGATCTCTGCTTCGACAAGACGTGCCAAGGAAACCGCTTCGCTAAACGTGCTGAGGTGGTATAGTAAAAAACGATTCAAAATGAAGGCTTGGTCGCGGGGTGATGTCACGCCGCATAATACGTCAGCAGATTGAGCTAAGTGTACATTTTATTCTCTCTACGGTGGAATGTGGAATTTATTTTGCAGAGCCGGACACTATCCTGGTGTTCATGATCTTCTCTGGATTATTCAAGGGAGGAACCCGCCTTGCAATGTCGAACATTGTGCACGCCGGACTTATCGTCATTGATGACTGGTTCAGGGGCTACTGAGGGAGTCCTGGACTAGGGGGTGTCCGGACAGCCGGACTATCAATATCCGCCGGACTCCAAGACTACGAAGATACAAGATTGAAGACTCCGGCTCGTGTCCGGATGGTACTTTCCTTGGCGTGGAAGGCAAACTTGGCAATACGGATATGTAGATCTCCTACCATTGTAACCGACTCTGTGTAACCCTAGCCTCCTCTGGTGTCTATATAAACCGGAGGGCTTTAGTCCGTAGGACAACAGACATCTCAACAATCATACCATAGGCTAGCTTCTAGGGTTTAGCCTCCTTGATCTCGTGGTAGATCTACTCTTGTACTACCCATATCATCAATATTAATCAAGCAGGACGTAGGGTTTTACCTCCATCGAGAGGGCCCGAACCTGGGTAAAAACATCGTGTCCCTTGTCTCCTGTTACCATCCGCCTAGACGCACAGTTCGGGACCCCCTACCCGAGATCCGCCGGTTTTGACACCGACAGGCCTCATATGGGCCGAAAGACGTCATGGGCCATACATGGGCCAGAAGTGAAAACGGGCTGGAATCATATTGGATGGCCCAAATGACGCTACTGGGCCTAATTCGTGTAGGGCGTAACGGGCCTTGGATTAGCGGGTTGTAAATGGGCTATATGCGAA
This sequence comes from Triticum dicoccoides, assembly GCF_002162155.2. Lineage (NCBI taxonomy): Eukaryota > Viridiplantae > Streptophyta > Magnoliopsida > Poales > Poaceae > Triticum > Triticum dicoccoides. Next base: position 457,845,265 of record NC_041389.1, read on the forward strand.
CAGGCCGTTAACAGGCTTTCCATGGGCCAGCCCATCACCTTTTGACCAAGTCAAACGGGCCGGCCTTTTCACAGGAATGGGCCTCTGTTGGTCCGGGCCACGTGTCGATGTATCATAGGCGCCTTCTGTCCAATGAGTGGATGACATCTGTCCCAACAATGAGCCGACACGTGTTTCCTCCAGCCAATGACGATTTTACACGTGGAAAATCCCCATTGGTCGGGGCTGTTAACGGGTTATCGGATCCAAAACCCGACCCGATAGCTTAACGGCGTTCCGTTATGGTGGATGCCATGTGTCGGTCACCCTTGACGAAAGCACTTCTGTGACGCGTGATTTATCGTCATGGAAGTGGACACTTCCGTGATGATAATTTTGGTAATGTCATGGAACACTTCTACGACAGCACAGGTATGACTATCTTGATTCTGTCATAAATTTGTCATGGATGTACATGCATGACAAAAAACGCGACCTACTGTGACAAACACGTATCATCACGGAAGTGTATTTTTTTTGTAGTGTTATCATACCACTTTTGCTACTAAATACTTTACTACAGATACTAAGTTATTGATAGAGGCGGAGGTGTCCCGATCTTTCGATGAGATGATAACTATCAATTTGGTGGAGACGACTTTGACGATCTGACTACAAACGTGCACGGCGTTGCGCCTTAGCAATCGCTAAACCAACTCCGAGAGGTTATTGACCACGCCGGAGCACAATCAACCTGACCAGGAAGGTCTATTCCTGCAAGCAATCGAAGAACAAGCAAGAATATGATAAAAGCAATCTGAATATTGCGAGTATGTATGTAGTATTGATAAAGGTGGGGATCCGTAAGCGGTCTTGGTCTGGTCGTTGGACACAAACGAAGTACACGAAGTTGCAATGGCTAACTTTTAACTAAACAAATCCCAAGGGAAAAGCTACTAGATGGATCTACTTATATAGGAGCAAGGGGTGGTGGCCAAGGAGGTGGGAGGACGTCCCAAGGCAGCCTAAAACTAACCCTAGGTCGTACAAGGCCAATGGGCCCAAGTGGAGGTGACGTAACACCTTCGGACTTGTAGTTTGACTCGGATTCTGGTGCAGCGTCAGATTGTTTCGTCCATAACTCAACGCTCCGGACGGATTTTAAGGTGATTCCAATTGTGGTGGAAAGAGCATGAAATCTACTTTCCAACAAAAAAAGAATCACCCAATTCGGAGTCCGTATGAAAAAGTTGTTGGCGTTTTGAGTCAGGTATGTCTGTGCAGTCCGAATCTGAAATCAGAACGTGAGAGACCTGGACTCTATCTTCTCTTGGCCCAAAAGTGACGTGAGAAGACTTTTTGAACAGCACCTAAACTTCTCCTTTTCCCTTATCTTCATATGTGGATTGTACAAATGTCCCATACACCTGCAATTAGACGAAACACAAAAGTATGTGAAGTATTTTTGTTCTGGATAACATAAATATATTATTGAATAGTTTGCACTAGAAATCACCTGACAAATATGCATGTATGCAATATTTTTGGTCTTATCCAAGGTAGTCATGTCCTCATCATCCTCCCCTTCTTGAAAACAAAGCCGTCCTCGGCGTTGCTTAATCTGAAATGTGGCTAACAAAAGAGACAAGGTGTACATGTTGTATATGTATACGTCATCCATTTTTACTTCCCTTGATTTTTGCATATATGACACATGAATAGATGAATAACTTGCATAGTTCATAAAATCTAAAGCCAACAAATTAGCACAAGAACTAGAAGGCATGAAAATATTGCAACTCAGTTTGCACATATAAGTGAAGCTCTTATTTATTTCAAAAGATTGACAATGTTCATCATTAAACCATTCCAACATTTGTGAATAAACCTTATTTGAATCAAATTTACATGCTACAACATGCTTAGATAAGCAAACATGCAATGAGTCATTCGACACAGAATCATCACCAAGATTAGAGGTCATATCAAAATGATTAAACATTGATTCTTTTGCATCAACAGTTAATTCAATGGGTGCCCTCAAAATTGTTGGTATTTCAGTTGTTTGATCACATGGCAAAGTTAAATTATCAACATAATCCTCTAAAATAGGTGGTGTGATTAAAGTACTGGGTAGCTCAACACATGATGTATTCAAGTTAACTAGGCATGCATCATTCTCATGTAAAAGTGGAAAATCTGTACCTTTGTCATTACCTCTTATAGTCAACTCAGATGATGCAGGCACTCTCGATGGTGATGTGTCACATGGTGGAGATGATGTAGTCCTCGCAACAACGGATGTGGTTGTCATAGTACGCCTAGTAGTTGAATAAACATCTGTATCAACAGTTGGAATGTGCACCGTGCGCTTGTTCTCCTTGTGGGCAACACGTCGTTTTATTTCCTGTTCAGCTTTGCAAGCAAGATGAAAAAAAATGGTCCATAGGATAACACTCTTCATGCATTAGTATCTCCTGAATATTATGGTTTAATCCTCCCCAAAATCTATCCATAAAATCTTCTTCACTTTCTTCTAAAAATGAGTGCAACAAGGTAGTTTGTAAATCATCATAATATTTTGTTACGGTGTCACTACCTTGTTTTAAATGTTCCGGTTTTTTAATCATGCCACGAGTATAATAAACATCGACGAATCTATCTCTCATGACATGTTTTAAATCATCCCAAGTATTAGGTACATAATCAGGGTGTAACCGACAATATTCACTCGACCAAACTAGAGCATAACCAGTGAAAGAACCAACCGCAACCGTAACTTTTTTACGTTCATCAAAATTATGGGAAGCAAATATATTATTTATATCTAACTCCCATTCAATATATAAAGCAGGTCTAAAACGGCCATTAAATGGTGGTATAGAAACATGAACCTGATCATGTGCATTTGGATGTTTGTGCACCTCTCGTGACGGTTGTGGTATTTGCATAGGTGGTGGCATGTCTCTCGCGATCGACAAAGCCCATGAATTGAGTCTGGATCCTGTCATGATTAGTAGAACAAGAAACAAAATCGAAAAATAATGTTCCTATAACTACTAGGATGTGGTGGTAAAACGCTCACAGTAAAGCAAATATCAATGTCTTACAAGTTCTTACCATGCAGCAGGCGGTGATCAGCAACCAGCGGTGTCAAGTAACTCCGAATATTGAGTAAAGCGATTTCCAGGGGAGCGTACGTATACACGGTGTAGAAATATGTGGAGCTGGGTTGGCTATATATGGTAGCAAAAGATTAGCAATAATCAATTCAAAGATGCAATGTTGAATAAACGCTCAACGACGGTACTGTCCTGGTCCTAGGCTAGACCGGACTAGAGACACGAGCCTAGAACAGTAATGAGGTCACGGCGTAGCACAACTAGCATCAATGAAGGATACTAAGTAGCTCTTGACAGCAAGATATAAGTGAAGATCACAACGGTAGTGAAGATAATGATGAAAAACAACTACCAAGCAGGACATACAACAACTCTCTCTCCAATTTTCCTCTTGAAAACTTTGAGCCAATTTTCTGATAAATTCTTTCAAAGAATGCCACTAACTCAAGCTTTCCAATGCAAAAAGAATCACTCAATTCCGAGTTGATATGAGGATTCAAAGAATTCTAAAACTGGCCTGAAAAATTGGAACAAGCTGTTCACGAACTTCAGAGGGCAAAAAGACCTATTCAGAAGCCGATTTTGAGGTATCAAATATTAAACTAGCTTCTGTAACTATTTAGATGCGTCTTGTCTCTAGCTTCAATATGAGTACTCACGGAGCCAAAACGGACTTCGTATGAGGAAGATACACCTGTTTTACTGAACAGTGCGCAAAACAGATTCCAATCCGAATTCAGGTACGAGATTGATTCTAGATAGATCTGAATTTTTTTTCTTCTCTCTTTTTTTTCTCACACTTTTTTTCCTCTTTTTCTTCTCTCTCTTTTTTTTCTCTCTTTTTTTTATCTTCTTTTTCTCCCTCTTTCCAAGACAAACTAGATAAGATGCAGATTGGATCAGGCAAAGATGTGAGTGACCTCAACTATGATTATGACAATGAACAGTGCGTAGCACGTGGTGGAAATTAATGGATTGGATGGTGGACAGCGGAAGGGATAATGATACAGCGGCGGCGTGACTAATGTGAGCAGAACTCGAAACTCTAAAGGAACTAGACACTAAGACCAGCAACTGACACGACGATGCAACTGATAATTCAACTATGCAAGCAATGAATAGAAAATTGCAAAGGCTCAGACTGGCTTGGATAAAGGATGAACAGATCTAACTTTTTTGTGGCTTTTTCATGGACTGTAGGTATGAATGACAGATGCGATCTAAACTATGAAAAACTGTAAAATCTCACCGAGCAACCTGAAAACTGATACCACTTGATAGAGGCGGAGGTGTCCCGATCTTTCGATGAGATGATAACTATCGATTTGGTGGAGATGACTTTGACGATCCGACTACAAACGTGCACGGCGTTGCGCCTTAGCAATCGCTAAACCAACTCCGAGAGGTTATTGACCACGCCGGAGCACAATCAACCTGACCACGAAGGTCTATTCCTGCAAGCAATCGAAGAACAAGCAAGAATATGATAAAAGCAATCTGAATATTGCGAGTATGTATGTAGTATTGATAAAGGTGGGGATCCGTAAGCGGTCTTGGTCTGGTCGTTGGACACAAACGAAATACACGAAGTTTCAATGGCTAACTTTTAACTAAACAAATCCCAAGGGAAAAGCTACTAGATGGATCTACTTATATAGGAGCAAGGGGTGGCGGCCAAGGAGGTGGGAGGACGTCCCAAGGCAGCCTAAAACTAACCCTAGGTCGTACAAGGCCAATGGGCCCAAGTGGAGGTGACGTAACACCTTTGGACTTGTAGTTTGACTCGGATTCTGGTGCAGCGTCAGATTGTTTCGTCCATAACTCAACGCTCCGGACGGATTTTAAGGTGATTCCAATTATGGTGGAAAGAGCATGAAATCTACTTTCCAACAAAAAAAGAATCACCCAATTCGGAGTCCGTATGAAAAAGTTGTTGGCGTTTTGAGTCAGGTATGTCTGTGCAGTCCGAATCTGAAATCAGAACGTGAGAGACTTGGACTCTATCTTCTCTTGGCCCAAAAGTGACGTGAGAAGACTTTTTGAACAGCACCTAAACTTCTCCTTTTCCCTTATCTTCATATGTGGATTGTACAAATGTCCCATACACATGCAATTAGACGAAACACAAAAGTATGTGAAGTATTTTTGTTCTGGATAACGTAAATATATTATTGAATAGTTTGCACTAGAAATCACCTGACAAATATGCATGTATGCAATATTTTTGGTCTTATCCAAGGTAGTCATGTCCTCATCAGTCATCCAGGTGTGGTTGAATTGACAACTCAACTTCTAATACTCAAGAATATTCTTTGGCTCCCCTTGTGTCAAATCAATAAATTTGGGTTGAATACTCTACCCTCGAAAGCTGTTGCGATCCCCTATACTTGTGGGTTATCAGCAGCTGAAGCCGAAGCCAAGAAGCGGAAAATCAAGAGCACCACTGATGATGCACCACCCCCCAAGAAGAGAAAAACCAAGAAGAGAGATCGGGCTGCTCCCACAGAGCCCCTTGTTGTTGAACCCATTGCCTTTGCTCATCCTAACCCTGAAAATCAAGAGCGTTAGTTGATCGTTCACGAGTCTGCTTCCATAGAGGCTCCTGAAGCTCAAGAAGTTCCAGTCGTTGACCCCATCGCGACTGAAGACATTGGTCCCCAAAACAATGTAGAACATGATAAACTCCTTCCTCATATTGAGCGCCCAATGGTATCATCGTCTGTTCTCACGAACAGCGAGCTCATCAGTATTGGTCGTCCTTTGACGCCAATCTCTCAAGATGCCTCGTGGGCAGATCGCCCCCAACCAGCAACTCCAAGTCAAGATTCACCAAGTACACCCCGTCCTCCACCAGCGCAAGTCACCAGTCCGTTGGTGAATGATGATAATTACATGGAGACCACACCCTCGCCAAAGGCGTCGCCCGTGTTTCAACGCTTTGCAAAGGTCTCAGGCCATCTGTCTCCATGACTACCATCACAGAAGAAGACTCAAACCAGTCCAGCTCAGTGGCACGTCAAGTGTTCCCTGAAGATAATCCTTCTGTGACGGTTCCCTTGTCCGAAGCCAATGTTGCTGAAGACAATCCGGTTGCATCAGCCGAAGAAAGACAAGAATAAGAGCATGTTGCTACTCCCCCTACCACCCAAGAAGTTGTTCTCGAGGAGAACGTGTCTGTGCCCGACCCTCCAGCTACTCAAGTGGAGGTTGAGAATCCTGAGGCGGCCACCAACAACACTACTGAAGCCAATGACGTTGTCATGGCTGAAGACAATGTGGCGCCTGCGGTGAACACTGTGCTTGAAGCCACTGATGCTCCTGCAACGAATGTGCAGCCTGACGCCTCTACTGATGCCACTGCTCCTGTTCCACCTCCAAGGCCCCACACCATTGAGCATGCATTCTACCAAGGCGAGCTTGTTCCTGTCAGATGGCCAATTATGGTTCCTCCGCCTGCTCCTGGACCTTAGTTTGACTATCATGTGGAGCACATGCCTCGGGTTCAGAAGCCAAAACCAAGGCTGCCAAGGTTCCCAGGTACTGCATCAGCACCAGGCTCATTTAATGTCAACGGCTTCATTGCACACAACACCTTCTTCGATACTGCCAAGAACCCATATTCCAAGCCAAGAATATCATCATATCGGTTCTGGAGCTATCAGCAGCGCAGCTACTACTCCTGTATTCTATACAATCAGGAGCGCATATTTCTTCATATGCGTCTGGACACTGAAGCCATTGCTGGTGTGCCCTGTCTAGAAGAAGCCCTTGACTGCTTTCGTGATGCTGGCCTTCTGCAGTTTGTCACCGACAAGGAACATTGGAATGAAGAGCTTCTACTACAATTCTATGCAACCCTCCACATTCGCGACTACAACAGGGATACAACGACATGGGTCCTTGAGTGGATGACAGGTAATGTCCATCATGAAGCCAAAGCCTTTGATCTCATTGAGCTTACCGGCCTTTCCACTCCGGGCGAACTGTAAGAACCTGGTTATCAGCTTCACCGCGCTGCATTGGAGAGCATCTTTCAGAAGCCAGAGCCCAACATGAGCCAGATGCTAGGTATGATGAAGCCACTGCCTCAGGATGCTGAATATCCCAAGGAATTCCTTGTTGAAGACCTAGAGTATATGCCCCGCACCATCTATCATATCATTAGGCGAACTCTATGGCCCATCAAAGGGCATTCCTCCTCAGCAAAGCTTGAAGGTGCAATGAAGACATTGGTCTTCTATATTCTCAATGGCAAAAGCTTCAATACACAGGATTTCTTCATTCGCCAATTTGTTGCATCTGGATCTGACATCTTTGGTCTGAAATTCTATGCTCCTTGGATTATGCGTCTGATCATTGAAGCCATTTACCCAGAGCCTGCCAACGAAGCACTATATCTTCACAATGCAGATCGTCAGAGCTTTTCCCAGCATGTTGAAGGTGTTCAGGTTGCTTCTCGTGTTTATCCTCTGGCCGGCAACACTCGTCGTGCACGCACTGAAGCCACAGAAAGCACCATTGCTCCAAGGCCTCGGAAGCGATCTCGTGTGCTCAATGAGCGAGAGCTTCTCGTGGCCTTGCATCAAAAACATGACAAGCATCACTACTAGATGAAGCGTCAAATGCAAAGCCTCTTGGTGGATGTCAATCACATTCGCAATCTTGCCACCAAGAATGCCTTTGTCACTCATGAAACCTGTCGGAGGTCCTGGAAGAGTCTGACATTGCTAAGTGCTGAAGCTGGTCTTCAAGACGATGGCTTCACTGAGAGATTCAAGTTCGACTCCACTCCTCCCAGGAATGTTGTCTTACGTTGAACCCCGTCTCTTGAAGATTCGGAGTACTCCTCCTCCACAGCAACTGTGAATGCCAGAGTCTTGGATGACGCAGATGATGCTACCTCACCACCTCCAACCTCAGCGCGTGTCGACACTGCACCAAGTTCTTCTGCACCACCAAACCTCAACGATGACCCTGCTGCTTCACCTACTCCTCATGGGAACGAGTAGAGACTATGTCTTCAAACCTTTTTGATCCTTACTGACAAAAGGGGGAGAAGCATATGTTGATAGTCTTCAAGCGGGTCTAGATGGGTGGTTGATATACTTTTTGCCTAGTGCTTACAACTCTCGCTTTTGATACATTTGGGTCTTTGAGTTGTAACACTTAAACTTGATGGTCGTCTGCTACTTTTTCAGCTACTCTGTGATGCGATGATAAATCCCGCATGAAGTCATTTCGCAAACGTCCATTTTTCATTATGCATGTCATTATTCCTGTATATCTGTTCATGCATGATGTATTGTCTTTGTATGGTGAAGAGGATCTCCACAAGTACAACCTGCCATGTGCATTTGCGTTCCAACGCAAAACATTTATATGCACATAAAACTTCAACCAGTTTGTCATCAATCACCAAAAAGGGGGAGATTGTAAGTGCATCTAGTGCCACCCCTAGTTGGTTTTGGAGTATTGACAACAAACCTGGTTGAAGGACTAATGTGTTTGTGAGAATTGCAGGATAACGCAGGTAGTAGTCCCTCATTGATTCGGTTTACCTACCGGAGATGACCCCTAAAAATGTGTGAAGACATTGAAGACAATGGTGGTCTGTGAAGATATTCACATTGACGACTATGACACGAGAAGACACTGAGTGAAGGCTATGGATCACGAAGACTTAGTTGTTTTGTTGTTTCCTTTTCTTCTTTGTTGAGTCATAGGAACCACCGCACTGATAAGTGGGGTCCAAGTGAACAAAGTCAGAGTGACTGAAGTGATGCTCAACCAAATCCTATGTCTTCGAGCGAAGACAATGAGAGCAAATCTTATCCAGAGTCGGATGAGTCAGCTTGACTTGTAGCCCAAGTCAAGCTGCCGCGTGTGCTTGAAATCTGACCGTTGCGACACGTGTCAGTTCCTTAGTGACCCAGGGTCATTTCGGACAAATCAGGTCGGGTTGCCCAGTGGCTATAAATAGCCCACCCCCTACACCATAAATTGGTGGCTGCTCAGAGTTAGTATACGGCTTTTGTCATTTGAGAGCAACCCACCGCCGAAGCTTTCGAGAGAGAATCCTTGCGAGGACAAAGCCCAAACCACCCAGAGCCCAAAGAGTGTTTGGCATCACTGAAGTATTTCTGTCCGCGTGATCTGAAGACTTGTTACACTTGAGGACTGTGAATCCTCCAGCCGGTTAGGCGTCGCGTTCTGAGCATCCAAGAGCCATTATGGATTGCCGGTGAACGAAGTCTGTGAAGGTTCGGAAGTCTACCTTGAAGACTTACCAGAGTGATTGGGCGGGGACTAAGTGTCCTTAGCTCAAGGAGAATAAGGTGAAGACACGGTCTTCTGAGTTGAATCTCAGCCTCCCTAACCAGACGTACAGTTGTCACAGCAACTGGAACTGGTCAAACAAATCCCTGTCCTTCTGAAGCCACTAGTTCTATCTCTTACTTCTCTTTACTTACAGTTTGTCTTCGGGAAGTCATTGTCTGCTTGCATTATCTGTTTGACTTCACTGTGTGACTACCTGTTCTGATTGGCTTCATACTATCTTCCTTCCTGATCTTTACTACCTAGCTGCTATTAGTCTTCGTGCTTTCACTTTATTGAATACTTGACTATGGCTTGTCTAGTGTAGTCTACCTTCCGTTGCAATCGAATAGTGTTGTTTATATTGTTTGTCTTCAAAACTCCCACGTTTTGAAGATTTTCATAAAAACCGCCTATTCACCCCCCCCTTTAGTCGATAACTAGCCCTTTCAATTATCTTTAACAGAAGTTACGTGCTTGTGTTATTTTTCAATGCTGATCACTGGGTGGAAGTGGGCTTTATTTTCACATTTGATGCAAGTTGAGGCTACTAATGATAGGCTTATTGCTAATGAATTTGCAGCGTTGATTGTAAATTGACCTACTATTGACATCTGTCAAGTAGTTGACTGGAAGGAGCATAAGCAGTGAGACCGGTGCTTTGTTCCTCAAGTTAGAGCATTTATAGCCGGACTTGGCAAATCCGTCTTCACATATGCCCACGGACACGCCCGGACACTCCTGCGGACGCATCTAGACCACCCCTATATCTCTTGTCCGGCAACCACATACCTCAAATCGGGACTCTCAAATCTATGTAAATCCATGCACGTCCATCATACACGCCAATGTCTCACGTAAATAACAAATGTTGTTATCGAAAATACATGGTTCTTACATAAATTTATTTTAAGTGCACAACTCAAACATTAGCTCATTGGTTTCCATTATGGGTCCACATATGCTCTACAAGATCACTGAGTAGCTGCGCGTGCACCTGATGATCTCGAAGATTCTGATGCATATGCAGAAAGTTCATAAGCTGATTTGCATCTTGATCTTTCAGGATTTGAACTTGTTCATTAGATGCTTCAAAATCATCGGTTTGGGCAACATCATTACCCTTATCCTCGACAATCATATTGTGCAAAAAAACATAACATGTCATCGGCTGCCACAAAGTTTCTGATTCTCACATCATTGCAGCTTCATGAACAATTACCCAACAAACTTGAAGCATTCCGAATGCCCTCTCCACATCTTTCCTAGCTACTTCCTTTATTGTTGCAAAGTGGCCTTGTTTGTTGCCATGTGATTCGGATATGGTTTTCACAAACGCCACCCACTGAGGACAGATGTCGTCGGTAGGATAGTATTCCATGTTGTATTCAAGACTGTTGACAGTGTAGTTGCATGACGGCGATTCCTCATTACAAAGCCTCCTAAAGATGGGAGATCATTGAAGCACGTTGATGTCGTTGTGAGAACCCGATATTTCACTGCTTATCCTCCTTCCAATCAACTACTTGACATGTGAAGCCACTCCTCCTGATAGTTCACTGCTTATCCTCCCTCCAATCCATAAGTCATGTGAAGCCACTCCTCCCAGTATGATGTTGGCCTTTTTGGTGCGACCTTGATACATTTCCCGCAAACCTTTGGGGCAGCTCTTCCATTGTCAATGCATACAATTCGAGCATTCCTGGAAACCATCTAGCCTTTCCAATAGCCGACAACTTTTCCGTGTCCTGTACATTTGGTTCTCTCAGATACTATACTCCAAACACCTGCACCATGGCGCGGGCAAACTTGAAAGTAGTCTTCAGACATGTACTCTCCCCCATCCGGACCATCTCACACACGGCATCTGTGGCAGTACCAAGTGCAAGCATCCTTGGAGCAGTTGTGCATTTCTACTTAGCAGAGAAAAAAAGTTGGCTGCAACAATCCCTTGTGAGCTTGAAGTAGTCATCATGTACCTCTACTCCCTCCACAATGCGCAAAAACAATGGTTTCCGCGTGTGAAAACGGCACGAAACCATGGATCAGACAAGTAGTCCTTGTGCAGTAGCCATGCTCCGGAGGCCCTGTCCCGATAGATCACTCTTCTTCCTTTGATTGGGCCCTTGAAGTTTAGAATATGCTACATCTACCGGTCCATTTCCTCTTGCATGCTCACGGGCATATTATCATGTCCACTTCTTCATCCGAATTTGACGAATCAAAGAACTCAGCTTCAATCATTTTATCAAGCTCCGTCGGTTCATATTACGGAGCATCGGAATTCATGGCTTTCCCTACAAATAAATCACAAAAAATCGGGTCGGACATCCTGTCAAACACATACAATGCAAAGAGGCAGTCGGAGAGTTGCCACATGTACCGCGGCGGTGTCCGGGCCACCGCCGATGTTCGCGGCAGCGAGCATGGGAGAGAGGACTACTGCGCCGGTCATGGCGGCGCTGAGGCTCAAAACGGCCGCGAAGCAAGGGTGACGGCGGAGCTACGAAACGTTTGACGCAGAGGAAGAAGAACAAGCAGAGAGTAAATGGATCCGGTAGGTCAAGAGGGTGGATCTGGTGCAATTTATGGCGGGGAAGGCCTGTCGGGTCCGACGTGAAAAACTCGCCCGGTATCCCCACATCCACCCCAAATTTAGGCTGCATCTCTACTCCTAATGTCTCAGTTGGTAGGTCGCGTTCCGAGTTTTATTTTCGTCCCACCTCACCCGGTCTTTTTTGGTACTTCTTTGGTACTTCCTCCCACCTCCCTCTCAGCCGCGAAAAACCAAGGAAAACCCCGCGATCGAGTCCCGCACACACCCAACCTCCCGTCTCACGCTAAGCCGCATAGAACCAAAAAAAACCTCAAGCCGAGTCCCCCGCCTGCCCCCACG